>NW_010558213.1:0-40744 GCF_000687285.1 Phaethon lepturus | reverse complement strand
GGGAAAGAGAGGTAGGGAAGGTGAGTGACTTAACAAGAACAGGTATTAGCATGTAAGAGTTACTGGCACTTCATTCAAGGCTCATCCCAGATCACACTCCTCTCTGAGTAGGTTTCCAGAAATCCAATTATACCTGGCAGAGCTAATAGTTTTTAAAATCTAATCACAATGGAAGGAATGTGGTACAGTGGATGCATTTTCTTAAGCCATTTGACATCTTGCCTCATAAAATTAACCCACAAAAGTGAAATTCAAATTAATTCCAGCCTAGATAAAAACACCAAAAGCTAGAAATTGGCTGGATGACACAAACAGCAGGTAACCAAAACCAGCTATGTCCTGAGCTGGAGGTGGGTCAGCGGGATGCCATCAGGACTGGATGAGATAAACAGTACATTATGTCTGCAGGTTATATTCAATTTGTGGTGATGCAAACACCAGTGAAGGCAGAAGAAAAAAAATCCCAGAAGTAAACTGGAAGAGTTTCAAATGTGTGAAGTGCATAACAAAAAGGAATCCAAACTGTGTTAAATACACGCTGAATATTTCAAGGAGCAGGTGTTGAAAAAGAGAGACACAAAAAGCCGAAACGTCAGCAGGACCTAGTAAGTACTGAATAAAAATATTGGCTAGTAAAAGAAGTGTGTTTTGTCAGTACAAGAGAATGACAAATTATCTGATGTTTTGTATGCAGAAGACCCATGTTAGGCAGAGGGGAAGACAAGAATCCATTCCTCTGCAGTGTGCATGAGATACTGCTGACATCCATCTTCAAGTTGTAAGTTCAAAGGAGAGAAGAATAATCCATGTTGACACAGGAAAGATGAAAGAATTTTACAAAACTGAGCAAAATAATGTATTTGTGATGAAAAACAAGCAAAACATCCTAAGATTGGATCCTGTAACACTGCTAAAAAGTTTGTCATGGGCTTGCTGGAGACATTCAGAGAGTCAGAAAAAACATATTTATGCTCGTACGGGAAGGACACTTGGGGATGTTTTGTTATGTGGTTAAATACGCATTATACATTTTTCTGCCGTAAGCTGGATTGGGAGAGAAACTTGCTCCTCACAAGTGAGTAGAAGACGGATGCTCCACAAAGCGTAGGATTTTATGACGGCCTAGGCAGTGGCCAGCAGGACAAGTCATTGCTGGAAAATGAAGGGCATCCTTCACGAAGAGGAACAGGCCTCCATGACAGCTGTGAATTGCGGTCACCTCTGTGGAAGCCATCATCCGAGGAGGAGGGAGGCGAGGGAGCAGCCCTGGAGGTCACAGCTCCTCCTCCATGTGTTGTCTTCATTCAAAGAGGGCTGATGTGGCTGGGGGGAGTTGCGGGAACATCCGTGGGCAGCAATGTGAGACCCTGGTAGCGGCTGGGGAAGCCATGCCAAGGAGGGGAGGGAAGCAGGTTCACATCAAACCTTGCCTCCACTGCTGGGAGCGTAGCAGGCGCTGGAGCCAAAATGTAGACCAGCAGAAGGAACCAGGCCAAATCATTCAAGAATCAAGCCTGAGAGATGGCCAGCAAATTAATATTGAGTGTACACGTTAAAAAGAAGCCATAAAGCAGCATTACAATGGTTGTGAACCTGCAGCCTATCTCATTTTTCCCACCCACCCTCCCGAACAGCTTGCTTCTTCCCATTGCCCTTGCAAAGTGAACAGTACTCAGAGTGCTAGTTGTGTTACCATCATTTACCTGGGAGAACAAAATCATGGCCTGGTTTCTTTCTCCCAAACCTTCCTTCACAACAAAGGACAACAAAGACAGTAGTTGGTACACCTGAGATAGGCATACTTGCAGCCTGGTGCCTTTCATCAGAAAAATGACCAAATACAGAAGCTCATTAACCCAAGATGACTACCAGAAATGTTTTCACCCTGAAGGTTTACAATTAACAGAAAGAGCAGTGAGTAAATTCCACATGCTTCACACTAGCAGAAATGGCTTTATCACTTTACTTCCTTGCTGTAATGTAATATGTTGTAATCGGCAAAAGAATGAAGAAAGGAACCGCTTGCAGCAGCCATCCAAACCCCATGTAAAGGCATTTTAAGAACAGACAGGTGAACTTGCGAAGCTGCAGAGGTGGGTGGTTTATCCAGCAAAAATGTGCCTGTGAAGAAATGGTAAGTTTTATTCCAAGGCAGTGCTGGAGGCTCTGCAGGATCTACCCTGCCATGAAGTTCTGCTAGTTATGTATAAGTATCCTGTGGTCTTCATTGACCCACTCCAGACATCCAGTCTTAAAGGGCTGGTATCAGACCAGCTCCTGAGCATGACTGCAACATGCCCAAGAGAGACCAGAAAAGTGGCAGAAGGCATGATTCGGGATTTCAGTGGCATGTTAGATTTCACACTGGCATTTTAGACATCCCTACCAGATGATGGATCTCGCCTGATCCACACAAGACTCTCTGCTCCAGAGGACTCATATGGGAGTCATTAATCAGCTCTCAAACTTGCTCCAATTTGCCGACTTTTCAACTACATACAGTGTTGGGTTTACCCCTCACCCCTAAACTTATGTTCAAAATACTCAGCTCCTCCTTTCTTTTCTATGCAACCTGGACAGGATTCTTCCAAACTCTCTCCACCCTCCCTCTCAGCCTTGCTTGAACTTTTCTAAAGTAAAAACATATTTGCGCGAGGGCTTGATTTGGCAACAAAGGATTTTGCTGTTAAATTTACATTGGGAACTTGTCCCAGACAGTGCTGTGAAAACGTGCTTGGACATTCATTTTGAAGAGTTTTGATTCTTGTGGGTATTTTGTTTTGCTTTGAATTGTTGAAACAAGGCTGTTTCAGTGATGGGTTGTGCCCATTTCAGCCGAGTGAGTAACAGAAGAGAAGCCAAGGTGTTTCCCTTCCTTGCTTGCTCTGTGCTGGAGCTCAGTAGGAGAAGCTGAGCTCCAGACTTGTGGAAGGCAGAAGAGGGCTAGCATGTAGTGTCCCACCTGCCTGCAATTAGAAGGGACCAGCCTTTGTTTCTTGGATTTGTTACATCAGTAAAAAGAAGGGGGAATCAATCAGTCCAGCCTTAGCAGGACAACATTAAACAATATAACCATTGATTAAACCTCATTTTTCAGAGTAGATTTTAGCCTAAAGTCACAGTCTTGTAACAAAAAACTTAGCACAAAGCAGGGAGCAAAAATGGTTTTCCTTTTGTGATGTCCTAAGACTGCACTAAATTATACATCTGAAATGAAAATCATGAATGTAGATTTGTATTTGAGACTTTGCCCACTAAACCTTGTTTTTTACCTGTCCCTCTGCTGCTTTTTTACTTCTGCATCATGGAGGAAAAGGGGATGTGAGAAAGGAAACTTCTGGAAAGAGACATTGACGGATATATAACCACCATGGCAGGAGTAGCAAAATGTTTTCTTGCAAAAGCTCAGTGAGCCGTGCCTTCAGACCAGGGTCCTGAAGCAAATAGCCCTCATGTAGGACTGTTCATTTTCTAAACACAGACTTTACCCAAGCTACCTTAAAGGAGTTGGGGGAGCACAGAGGCATCCAGTTCTTTGCCAAGCTGCATTCCTGTATTGGAGGTGCTGAAAAGTCTGGAAGATCTCAAGAGAAGGAGGGTTTCACATCCGTGGGACAGAACTGGGGAGAGGCATGGGCTCCCTCAGAGTTGGGGCAGGCCTGCTCTAACATGTCCTTAACCAACAAGGATGATGAAGATGTGGAGAGGTCCCTCAAAATAGGTGGAAACCCCACTGGATTTGCAGTGAAGCTCTTGCTGGTGCACTGAACAGCCTGGGCAACAAGCTAGGAAATAAAGTGTAGTTCTGTGAGTACTAACACATCCTGAAGCTGAGCTAATTTTTCCATAGACTCATTTTTTTACCCCAACCACCTGTTTTTTTGAGACGGAGTCTGATGCATCTCATCCCAAACAGCCACATTAAGTTGCTTCTTTAAAGCTAAAGAATCTCAAACTATTGCAAAATTTTGTGCAGAAATTATTTCAGCTGTAGCTGTAATCTGAAAAGAGTTCTATGTATTAAAGAACTGTGGCTAGGATTATTCTTAAACTTAACATTTTGGTGTGTAAAGGTGCTTTTATTTCTTAAGTTCATCATAAGCTAAATGCTGGCAATATTTGGAAAGGTGTCTATGGACAACTAGAGGTGAGGGCAGGACAAACAATGATCATGATCAAAGCCTGAGCTTATGCACTATTTCTATATTTTCAGTGGGTAGTTATATATATCTGTAAGGACTACAATTTTAACATTGAATCAGACAAACAAGACCCATCCTCTAAGAAGAAGGCATCCACTCTAGGATGAGCAACAAATGATCAGGAAAATCAGCAATATTTGCCATAAAATATGCTGAAGCTTATGTAGAATTTGCCATTTACATGAGGTGGACTATTAAGCATAAGGTCTGAATAATAATTTCAATATGATTTATAAGAAAACCCTTAAATGTTTTTAGGTCCTAAGCAATATGGAAATAAATAAAAACCTAGGCAAAAGCTGCAAAAGAAACAGAATACTACTACTCCTGGTTTACGTATGTTTTTTATACCGAACCAGAAGACTGGAAATTAAATATTGTTGCTTTACAAGATTCACCTACAGTTAAATGAAACATCTTGGAAGAAATAGGTCTTTGTGTCTCAACAGAAATACATTAGTTCCTTTTTCACTGAGAAAACAATTACAGACTTGATTAAAAGAGTGTATTTTTTTCCTCTGTTGTTACAGTTGTCTTGTATTAAAATTATTTGATGTTTGTTATACACAGCTGAAAGGCAAATAATCCACTGACTCCTTGATTATTTTCTAAGCAGAATAGGCTGCCTTAGAAATATTTGAAAGTATGAAACAAACAGGTTGTACTTTTGGCAGCACATCATTTTTGCATCAGTATCCTCAGCTGAGAAGCTGATGACAACTTTGAGGTATATGCCAAGTTAATAGAAACAAATTGGTGGAAATCTGTTTCCAAACAGAAGCGTGAATATTTCCTTACAGCTAATCACTCAGCTTGTAGCTGAAAGGATACAACAAAATATTCAAAAGATAAGTTTATCACTTGATATTTATGGTCGTTAGCGGATATTTTGGTTTCTCCACCAGAAAAAAAATCACAACTATATGGGACATTTCATTTCATCAGTCTTGAATTTATATAATATTCTGAGTGCGTCAAGTCTCAGGTGCTTATACGTGTAGTGAAAGAATCTTAAAATATTGTTAAACTTTCAAAAGTTTTTTTTTACAATATGCTCTCCAATTGGAAATTTTGAGCTCTGTAAGGATAATGTATAATGAAGATCAAAAAGAGTGACTGAATTATCTACAGGGTTCTTCTACATTATGACAAAAGTTATTTTTTAAATAAATTCTTAAATTAGAACAAAATGCTGTTTATAACATAACACTTTCATCCAAAGATAAGTTAGAAGCAAACATTGCTGGCAATGCCTATGGTCATTAAAGTAACTCCTTCCTAAAAACGTGTAATGCCAAAGAAGAGGAAGAGGAAAGGGATTTTGCTCCATAACAACCAGCCTTATTTGATCTTTCAAATTCAACAGACAAAATCGTCTTACCTTGATTTAGTCTCTTTTTCTTGAAATAATGCCAACTTTTTGGACTATTTTAAATATTATTAGAGAGCTGAGAATTGCAGAATGTACTGGGGCTCATTTGGGTCAGAAGAAATATCAGATACCGAGATATTTAGCATAGCATTTGTGCACATTTCAGAGGACAAATATTAGAAAATGATCCAATATTTTATCTTCAAGTTCTCAGCGTCTTTAAGCCTGTGGTATTTACTGTGTTTATTCTTCACTCAAATGCACTAATGAAAGAATATTTCCCTTGTGTAAACAATTTTTAAATACATTAAGATAAACTGCAGAATATTGAGATTGTTGAGGTTTAATTTCATATTGAAGTTCATTTTTTCTGGGGACAGTAAGTGCTTTATGAACTAATTTAAGGTCCAAAAGTATCTTTTAACATATTTAAATTTATGATAAAGACCATTTCAAATAATAAATTTGTGTTTACATAAATAATATTTTAAATTAAACAGCTGTAGTAACAAGCTTTTGAAAGACAGATGCATGCCAAGCTGAGGAGAATAGCATTTCTTAAAATGTCTCTGAAAACATTGCCTTTGTCTTTCATGAGGGTGTCTCTTATTTTCATGTATGAAAGATGGTACTCACAGTTGTTTCAGCTTCTTAAGAAAGGTAGCGCTGGTCCATGTAGTGTGGGAATAGATAATGTGTCCTATTAACGACAACACAGGCAACAACTGCTGACTTAGCGTGACGTAACACTTCTTTCTGACCCAACGTCATCTGGCAGGAGAAAGTCGCAATGAAGCACTTAATATTCCATTTTTTTTAACAGTTCCAGTGGTTCTAAAATTTATCATCAGGAATCCTCAGTTTAATGTTACAGTGTCTCAGATGCACACGTGTGATTATTTGGTTAGCTTTTTCCGCAAGGAGACGAGGGCCGCACGGTATGCTTCCCTCTCTTGCCATTTCACTGGCAGTAAACACTTGAAAATAAAAGTGATTCCTAAAACCACGGAGTCTCAAGCCAGGAGGACATAACCATAGTGGTGACAGCCTGGAAAATTCTGCCACATGTATATTGCAGCCTTCCAGTGCTTAAAGGGGGCTAAGAAAGATGGGGACAGACTTTTTAACAGGACCTGTCGCGATAGGACAAGGGGTCATGGTTTTAAAATAAAAAAGGGCAGATTTAGACTAGATACAGGAAGAAATTTTTGACAATGAGAGTGGTAAAACCCTGGCACAGGTTGCCCAAAGAGGTGGTAGATGCCCCATCCCTGGGAACATTCCAGGTCAGTTTGGACGGGGCTCTGAGCAACCTGCTCTAGTCGAAGTTGTCCCTGCTCCCTGCAGGGGGGTTGGACTAGGTGACCTTTAAAGGTCCCTTCCAACCCAAAGATTCTATGGTTCTACGTGATGGGCCAGTGCTGAGTTGTGAGTATGAGAAAAGCCATTCAGATAAGAGGATGGCACTGAAATGTGTCATTTCTCCTGGAATAACCTGCTGTGGTCTAGCTGGGATGTGAGGGAGTCAGTCCTGAGTTGTGCCTCCCCTCTGCCTCAGAAACCCTTCCCGCTAAAAGTAATGGAACTACTTCTTTTCTTCCAGCAGTTTGTCACAGTTGCAAGCTCTGGCTCCACCAAAGGATGTAATAATGAAGAGCAAATGACAGTAAATATTTTATTCTTCTTGTGGTCTTAGCCAGAGGAGGGACCCCATCCATTCCAGCAGTCTTGGGCTCCTTTGTGCTCCAAAGTGGTTTACCCCAGGTCAACCAACACATGATCCGTAATTACTTATAGCACCTCGTTTCCTCTCAACAACAGGTTGCTCAAGATCTTTGTGTAGAAAAGCCTGTTCTCCTAACTATTGTCTAGCCAGGTGTCTTTAACTGGACTTCCTTCGCAGTACAGCTGGTCCTCAATAGCCAGCAGATGTTGCTACTGAGCAGCAGAAAGGCCAACACACCCCTCCAAAGCTGAAAGTAACTCAGGGCTGCGTCTGTGCCTACATGGAGGGGAAAAAGCCCAACCCCAGACACCAAGCTTGAGTCATCTGCCGTTAGAGTTGCATGAAGGGAGCAGGGCATCCTGAATGCTTGAGGCCTGGAGAAGCTGAATGAATAGCAAAATAGACCTTGGAGCAGAAAATTCTCTCCAGTATTAGGAATTTTCTGATAGTTTGTGGCTTTAAAATCAATAACATCATATTAGTGCTGACTTCAGCTATCATACCTCAGCTTTACACCAGTGTCCAACCAGTACATTTAAGTCTGTCAAGCACTCAAAGACAAATGCTCTTTTAGGCATTTTGGGCACCATTTTAGGCATCGTTGCAAGTAATGCCCTAGAGCATCCCTCCATGGAGGACCCATCTGTAAACTGTGCCACTCAGACAGGGAACTTCCCCAAGGAACTACAATTGCTCTAGAGATCATTTTTTCTTGTAGAGTATGTTGTAAGGGACACTCAAGGAAGCAAATTCAGAGGGACTTTCTTAACTTTTACTCTTCTGGACTCTTTATATTGTTCTTGTTGGCAATGAGAATGATGATTTCCATAACAAAGTCATCTTTTCTCCAGTTTTCTCCACTGAAACCACTGAGGGTTTCAGTGCAGGATTTGTGCAGGTAGTTCCACTGGGGACTTTCCAGCTGCTGTGGAAGGGGTCAATACCATAAGATGACAGCTTCATAAAGGGAAGTGATTGTGCAAACTCAATGGCTTCAATGTGAACGTTGCCCTATTTCGCAAATACAGTGTCAGCGGTGGAGAGGGGAGGAGAGGTGAAGTTTCCTAGGGAATTTTTTGTTGTTTTCTATTGCTTATTTCTGCTAAAAAGACATTGATCTGGCATCTTTTGAGGAGGAACAGGAAACTGACACTGCAATGCAAAAAATATTCTGGGAAAACTGAAATTTCAAAATGTAGCTCTGCCTTTTTTTCACATCAATTCATTCAAAAATTCCCCTGATACTCCCTTAGGGGAGTGAAAACACCTGAAAAAAAATCTCATTATCTAACTCCATTGCTGCTTAACCACTTGTCAGCTCACAGGGTGACGTTCCTGGCTCCTTATTAGTCCTGACACTGATGTATGGATTCAGAGGAGGAAGTACTTCATTCAACAAGGAACTTTGGGTAACTTTGGACTAGGAAACTCATCTACCTTCAATGTAATATGTGGGCAGGAATCACTGCTGTACTACTTGCTCTGTCTCCCAGCTAAAGGTTTACCTTGAGAAAAGTGTGCTCTATGCAATATAAATCCGCCTGTAAACTTGACTCCTCCCCATGAAGATCCGTCCTGGAGCTTGTGGGGAACTTTTTGGCAGAGTTGGTTTTGAGTTGTCTTTTTTCATCAGGAAATGGCGAAGTCTAAAGTTTTCCTGCAGAAATAACCTTTTCCTTATCTTCCTGAAAGCACCTGTCCCCTGTAGGATTGTCAGTCTGCAAGATACAAGAAATATGGACAGGGTAATGTATCCCATCTGATAAGTGCAGCAAGCAAGGTAGAACAGAGATACTGTTTTGTCCCTTTTTTCAAATAAATGGCCTTGATGATTATATTGCTAAATGTTGTGGCATGTTTTATACAGAGGCCAAACAAGAAAAATTAATAAATGAGACCTAATTTCTAAAATTATCTATCTTCTTCCCTGTTTAGACAGATATAGGTTACTATCTCTCTAACAAGCTTATTTGCTAAACAAATTTTTCAATAATTTTGAATTATGAGATAAACTAAAACCCGACAGATACATGTATTCAGAGAAAAACTAAGACGTATTGCATCATGAAATATTACAACACTTACAACACCACTACCAACAATGTCAATATCTCATTATTTTTTCTAATTCAATCAAGGCCTGAGACAAGGGCCTAGTGAAATCCTACAGAAAAAGAACAAGGATTGCTGATGCCACATCTCCATGGCAGCACAGCTAATTTGGCAGGACAACCAAACGCACAGAAAGAAAAAGAGGTTATTTACAAAGATATCTTTGATAAAAGGGGCTTTGGGGACAGGAAAATGGTCCAGGAAAAAAAAAAAGAAAAGTCACAGAAACGTTCCAAACCTTTAAAATAAATTCTTTAAATGAGCGAGAGAGAATAAACTGAAGAAAAAAATTCTTGAGTCACTGAGCACAGTGAGTTTCATCTTTGTTTGTTGTTGTACAATGCTATAAACCGCCCTGAATGGCCCAGAATAACATTAGTGGTTCTGTGTATTGTAACCACTTCAGTCAAGGCCTTTTGTTTTGAATCACCTGCCCTGCCTGCATTGGAGCCCCTTTGACAGCCTGGTCACAGCACAGAGATCTAATTTAGTTCCACATACAAAAAGGAGTGAGGAAGCAAAATAGACTCATCTCCTACCGCTCCTCCTTGCTTGAATCCGCAAGAGGACAACTGGGATAACAAACGGAGGGAAATACTGAAGAGAGTATTTTAAAATTCCTCCACCTACGACCCCCAAGCAGTTTGTAAATGATACTGCTACAGCGTCCCCGAAGGACGCAAGATGCCCAGCTGGACACGGGTGAATCGGTGGCCTAGGGCAGTGGGCACGCCGACCACGAAAAGGAGAGGGAGAAGGGGAAGCCATGAGGAGAGCTCACCCTGAAGCACGCAGCAAGGGGCGGGCTACCAACTCCAGTGGAGAGCTGAAGGGCAGAAGCACCTCAGAATATTCGGTACGGTTAATCTTCTCTAGCAGAAGGCTTGCTTGATGTTGCAGGCAATGGACTGAGACCCTGCCCAGGGCCACGTTACAAGCCTTTTCCAGTCCCCTTCCGTGTTTCGCCTGTAGGAACAGCTCCGTGCAAGGGCCCGTAACGGTTCGTAGAGCAGCAGAGCAGCCTTTCTGTTAAATATAAGCCCTGGTAGACATTGGAGTGCTGGTTTCATGTTGTGAGACCTTCTCAGACCAAGGAATGCACCATGTCTACCACTGTGTCGGTGGTAACCTTGCTTTTAGCTTGCCTGAAAAAAAGGTGACTTTTCTTCCATCGCTTCCCCAGCACAAGGTCGGTCTCAGCCACAGGTGGAGAACGCTGGGCTTTTGGGAAACAGTTCCTCTGCCAGTGAAGAGCCACACAAAGACTGTGTGTGGGAGCCCAAAGCCCCACGCTGGCCAAGACCCCTTACAGTGCCAGGAGCCTGCAGCATCTAAACAGGCCGGTGTCTTTCCAGCATGAGGTCATGTCCAATGTGCGCTGGGGTCACGTCTCGGCACCACAGAGCAACTCCTGCACTTTTGTGTTCTCACTGCTACAGTAGTAAATTTTACATTACTCTAAAGGCTGTGTGTGTGTCAGTGTGTGTGAACCCTTTAGGTTCAGGGTATGAATTAGCTAAACACAACTATAATCTTCAGAATACACAATCATGTAACATAAGCATGAGATCCCACCCATGGAACACCTTCTGAGCATCCTTGCCTTGATGGAATCTCTTGCTTGGAGGAAATTATTTCCTTCTGTAAACAAAAGGAAAAAAATATTTTCCAAGTCACTTATCTAGATCTCCTCATTAACTTCAAGCATGATGTTACCACTTACTAAAGAAACAATTCCACTGGTCTTCAGTCTGCTTGCTACTTTCTAGTATGAACGATTAATACATTAGAAAATTAACTTGCAGATGAAAGAAAAGAGCAGGCTGTGGAAATTGAATAATGACCTTATTTTAAGAATTTCCCTTGAGTAACCCCCACTGTTGCTTCTTACACAAAGGGAGGAAAAATTATACACACACATCTTTAATGTCTTTTTTGAATGCTGATGAAATGATTAGTGTTTTGGAGAAGTCTGTGCAGATGAAATGACAGCAGCAGGAGTAGCAGCCAGCGATATTAGCTAGAGACTGCGGTCTGGGAGCTGCTGTTCTGCAGTTCAGAAAAAGAAAAATTAGCAAGCTAGATTATAATTAATAAACTAGAAGAAAATTGAGATAATATGGGGTGGGTTTTGGAAACAAACGAGCTTAACAAATTTAGAAATCACAGCTTTATTCCAGAGTTTGAAGCAATTACTCATTGTATGTTGATACCTTATGCACTTACCCAGCAAACAGGTGAGAATATTTAATACCTAGTTGCTGAGGGGAGCAAAAAGGTCTTATCACCACATTTCACAAGGGGGAGCGTTTCTGCTTTAGTAATTTAATTCCCTGGGTCCTCTCTTGTTTCCCCTAGCACCAGGTTGTCCTGTTCTTGCACTTGGATCTTGCTGGATATTTTTAGCACTGTCTACAAATGTCTATAAATGCCTTCTCTGCTGACACAAAAAGCCAGCAGAAGGCAACTTTTGCTCTGTGGAACATGGATGCTGGACACGGTGTAGGACAACCCTTAGTGCCTACTTCAACAACAGATTTCACATATGTCCTTAGAGAAGTCTTGTAATTTGCGTTGTTCCTCACCCCTGCATCCTGTCATACGGCTGTTCAGAACTTGTATAAATACTGCAGAAACTATATTAAATATAATGTAATAAATAGTTTGTTTGAGTAGTAACCAGTGCTCCTATTTCGGTTGCTTGAGTAGAGTGCAGATTTCATGGATCAGAGGTCTTGAAAAGTCACATAGCTGTTAATGCCCCATCACCTGTGAACAGGCACATCACTAACAACCTTCCAGGGAAAAGTCAAGAGTCATCATTCAGTGATCCTTGCACACACATGTAACAGGGAAAGGGGACAACAATCCTTTTCTGCTTGCTTTTAAGTCCTGTCCAAAGACAAGGAAGAGTCACAGTCCATGTACGCAGGAAATGAAAAGCTTTCTCCCTCTATGAATTACCTCAAAACTACCACAATCACTTCTCCAAGTTCCCCTGAGCTTGATTTGAAGTTTCATGGGCTGCAAGGAGAACGCATGGGTCTCTCCAAAGGCAACATTTCCATGTGTGCCCTGCGTGGTAGAAAACCTGCTGAGGTGCTTTGTTGTTGTTGCCTTCTGGACTAGATTGCCTTGAACTTCTGAATTACTGTGACACGCCCTCATAGTAGGCAAAGAACTGCACACCCAAGCCTGGTCTGGCAGCAAGAATGATTCCATGGCACTTTTCTTAAGATGAAAGATGTTTGGATTTTGTGTTTCAGATAATTCCTTCTTTAATATTTGCAGATGAAAATTGGAGGCTAAAGACTTAACTTTGTAACCAGACTTTCTTCTGCTTCGTTCTTTGACGTTCAGCTATTTAGCCTTTCTGTGTCATTTTTTTTCCTATATGCTTTGATATTGGTACCTGGGCTACATCATTTGCTTGATGGGGGTAGGGTGTATGCTCTTTGTGCTTATTCAAGAGACAACACTAAAACCAAATGTAATCTCAGCTACACTGGTTGGGCACAAATTTTCAGTTTACAGACAAATAATTTCAAACTGAATTTTTAAACTGTAGCTCCAGATGGTCTGCAAATACAAGATCAGCAGTTATATGCAAGCTGAGGGCCAAAGAGAGGATCTATGAGTGAATGAAATCAGAAGTTAATGAACACATTCCCTTGACATGCTGTCTTACTCCATAAAAATATCTCCCCTTTTCCTAAAATCATAAAAGTGGCTGCTAAATTAAACAATCTGTTGGTCCTATAACCTACCTCCTAGTGGGGTATTGCTTTCCATGCTACTGACCATGTCAGACTGACATCCTCAGCAGGACTTGTTTCTAAACATTAACACAGCACAGAAAGAATATGAAAAGTTAATGAATGAGAGGAAAGGAATGATGTATGAGGCACCAGAGGAAGACTCAGCAGATACAGGCTGGATTTCAGGCTTTGTCATGGATTTCCCACAAAATCTTGGACAAAAATTTGTCCATGCAAATGGTAATTAAAACAAGGCCAGGGCAAGGACCCAAGTACTGGCCCACAATTGTCTACACTGTTTAATTGTTAACACACTCTCTCACATGGCTTTGGCCCATGCCGACTTGATTTCCTCCAGACAATGTCAATGCACGGTTCAGAGGACAGCATGTGCCAGGGACTGCCCCAGTGGGCAGCTTGGATGGAGTTCCCCCTTCCCCAGTCACCGTGGGGGAGTGTTTAGCCATGTTTAGCCAGGCACAAACCACACCATGACTGGCCTGAAGGGCCAGAGAATAAGCCCTCTCCTATTTTATTTGCTTGTATAGATGCTCTTCTTTCCTGCATCCCTTTGTCTGCCCTATTTAGACTGTAAATTCTTTGGAACGAAGCAGCCTTCTAATACGTATTTGAATGATGCCTGAGACAATGAGATGCCAGCCTTTGCTGGGGGTTGCCTTTGCTACTGAAAGGCCTATTAAAGAAGAAAAAAGGAAAAAAAAAAAGGAAGACTGTTCAGCTCTTGAAACAGCGCTCAGTTTTTCTTCTTTTTAATCTATCCATGTCAACAAGCATATCTCCATCCTACAGTGGGGCTTTACAGTGTCAGAATTTGCAGTCTCAGGACTGCAGCATGTGTTAACTCTCACATGAACATGCATTTTGTCTGAATTTCTAGCAACAGGGACTGAGAAGACAAGGAAATTTTCCCTGGTAGTCACCACCACCAGAGGCATACTCGTTGCTCAGTCCCCCAACTATCCTACACCGTGTAGGTCTCACAGGGTTCTTGGTGGTGGCCTCACACCACGAGCAGCCCTAAAGGACACACGTGCAGAGAAAAGCCTAAAACATTTTGTTTGAGACCAGACTGTTCCTGTTGCTGACCCCAGGTCAGGACAGCAGCAAGGTTAGTGTCCTGGTAGAAAGGCAGTATTTAAAATAGGCATTTGTTAATTGCCTTGAATTGCCTCTCATATTGTTTCTTAGCTAACCTCAGAAACAGCTTATCAAGATACTTACCTGGAGGGATGGAGAAATTAAAAACATAGAGAAAAGGGCTCTCTCACTAATGAAAATACAAACAGTAGGTCAGGATTGGCCTTTTCCAACCCTGTTCTTAACCAGACTAATTTTCAGCATCATTGTTATTGACTGTCTCCCCTCAAACTCACCTGTCTCAGGAGCCCTTAGACTCCCCATTACTCCAGCTGCCTTGCTAGGGAGGCAAAGAGAAAAAAACACTTTTTTCTTCATTGCTCATTCTTCATAGGTCTGGCTCTTCCAAACATACATCTCTAGAGGTGAGTCCAGTCTCTAAAAATGTCCTTCATCCTCAGGAGAAGCCAAGATGTAATCCTATATATATCTACCCTGCCTAGGAGATGGTGCTCCTCATCTAGTCCACTGACAACTCCCTGCAATACCTGTGCTGGTGAGTGCCAGAAGCAGGTAGGCACAGCCTTGAGGTGGAGCAGCAACATGGGACTGTAGGCCATCTCAAGGGCAGACAAGGGCTAGAAAGCCTGGTTGGGCAGCAAGAAGCAGTGGCTGCATGTCATGCATGGAAGGAGCAGTACTTGTTGCACAGTGTAGGCACGGCAAAATTTTCCCATAGAGCCTCAGAGCAGGAGTGGTGAGGAGTCTTCTGCCCTCACCGGGACCTCTGATGTGCCCTCAGAAGTGATCTCATGCGGCAGTGCAGGCATGGCTTTGGAGAACCTGAAAGACTTGTTTGTGGTTTTAGCCAGAGCTGCCAATCCACCTGGATATCACTCATCAGCTACGGAGCATCTATCAGCTCCAGATCAGAGAGTTGCTTGGCACTACCTATTACATTGCTCTTTTGTTTTCATTAATCTCATTAAAATGTCAAACTTGCACACTGTTTGCAAACTCTCTGTTGCACAAATCAGTTTATCTGCACAGGATCTCCCCACTGTCACATACTGGCAAAGCAAATGCAAACAGCTTGTACTTTTTACCTCAAACACTGTTCTTCCATACTTGTTCTTAGCTGAAGAAATCCTGAGTCGCCCTAGGAGATTTTGAAAGGAGTTTGAAGATTCGCATATAACTCCTGATGTTCAGATTGCTTTGATACGTTTTCCAAACAAAATAATATTGTCAGAGTGAGTTAGTTTTGTCCAATGGGTGCCAACAACTTCTAAGTAATGCAGCACTATTACTTTCTATAGGCTATGATATATCTGATGCTCTCCAGATGAACTTGTTTAGGAGCTCCGGGGTCAATCACGCAGAATGCTCATCCCTCCAAATTCCCATGAGAAGCTCCAAGCCCTGCAATAACAGATCCAAAGAACAACCTTTACATGCTAAGTTGTTCTTTGACAACGTCTAATTCCAACACAGCAGCAATACAGAGACAGCCAGTGCTCATGAAAGGACTACATTTTCTTGCTGAGCAATGCTATGTTGGATCACACTGGGAGACCAATGAATTGTGGCACTGAGCCATATTAACATCTCCCTCTCAAAATTTTGAAGAAGGGAAACTCTAGCATGTTTCAACACGTCAAAACCCAGTGTAGCTTTAAAAGCAAAATTCAGGGCACCTGTAATCTTAAAAAGGATTGAAATTAAAATTTATGGCAGCTGGGGATGGTCAGCTATGCAGAAGTACCCACTGCTTTTTCCCACACTGAAGCATTCCAGGCCTGTTGTCCACATCCCACTCTGTGCCATGGCCTCACTGCACCACAGACCGTATCTGCTCCTCGTTACTTCAGAAGGTCTGATATGCTAGACTCACACCGCATTTTTTTAACTGTTGCTGCCAGTGTTTTAGCAATATTTCATTTACCTGTTGTCCTCTCTGTGCCTACTGCTTCTTCCTGCCCTGTGCCCCGCTGTTAGGTGAGGAAGTGTTACCTCCCTCCCGTTGCAGCTGTTATTTGCAGCATGGTAAGCTCTCCCTGGAGAAGAGGTTTGGAGGGAAAACGGCAAAGTTATTTTCTCAGGAACAATGTGTGCTTAATGGGAATGAAGAATGCCTCATGATGCCCTCAAGCCCTAGGGTCCTGGACGTCTTGGCCATGGAGCTTATGAGACAGAGTAGTCATAAGAATGATAAGAGCAGGCAAACTTTTGGGCTTTCCAGATGTCATCTGAGGGTGTCTCAAGAGTTAGGCAGCTAGACACTGAGAATATGTAATTTTCTGCCCAGTTCTCTGCAGCAGCAGGCCTGTGGCATGAGTGCGATGCCATGATCGAAGGCAGTGTCTTACCAAACAGAGTGCACATGCTGTTGCCTCCCCTACGATGTTTGCCAAATTCTCATACCCTATCAGGCTTGTGCCATCGTCCGGGTTTACACAGATCTGAACTGGGTATTAGTGCATTTGGGGAAGTCCAACGGCGTTGGAGGCTCGGGCCTCCTGCTCATCTGATGTGTTTCTGGAGTTTAGCATCGGCACTTGCTGAAGAGCAAACAATAATGAGTTCACGGCATTTCTTAGCAATTTTATACCCAGAAAAAAAAGCACCTTTTAATAGTATAAAATGCACTTGGTACTACTAACTCTTGCCTAACTGTGCACTGCTCTCATACCCTCTCTGTTCACAGCACGATTTACTGTTAAGGTTCTTCTCCACATCCCACAGCAAATCTTGCTTCCATCTGATCTTGTCTTCGCCTAGCTTTAACAATCTAAGCTAAACCTTTTGTGCATTCTGTATGTCTGGCTTATCATGTATAGAATATTTACTTTTCTCTTCAAAACATTTTAGACCCACTCACGAGTCTCTGAGAAGGAATCTAGGAATATTGTTTTGTTCATGTTAGGGAAAAAAAGACAAACCTTAATTTGAAAACTTAACTACCTCTGCTTTGAGGCAGAGACTTCAGATCTGGAGACAGGGGAGGGAGAGGTAAGTAATTAATCAGTAATCTCCATAAAAGCACTGCCTAAAGTTGGTCACCTGTTAGAAAAGCAGCAGTTTAATTCCTAGCAGAGATTTCTGCAGTTTTAACAGATACGTTCCCCAAAGACCCTGCCTGCACCAGCAAAAGCCAGGGAAGCTCAGCTGGAGGCAGAGCAAGACTTTCACCAGCACTGTGGCTCAGCACCAGCTGCAGCTTGAGCATTCGAAATAAAATTGAGGGAAAAAACTTGTCCCATCTGTGCTCCAAACAATACAACTGCTGGGCCCTGACTGCCTGGAGAAGATCAGTTTGTAGTCAGACAGGAGAAAAATTAGATCTGGGGATGTAAATTGTACCCAGAACTATAGGAAGGGGAGAGGAGACTAGCTTGGGAAGAGGTTGGTAAGGAGAGGGTGCGACGACTAGTTGGGGCAAGGAGCCATGGCTGGGTGAGAGCCTAGTGCTGCAGAAGGGAAAACAAAGCCTCATTCTCCATCGGTACAGCAAGGGCTGAGACCTTGTCTTCCCAGATGTACTTACTACCTGCTTCCAAATTTCTCTCAGGTTGTTCAGCGCTTCTCCTCCATGGCCTGGGCTAAAGAGCGAGAAATCTCACTGCTAAACAGTGAGAAATCCTTCTCTCTCCCCTTGGCGCATGCTGGGAGCGCTCCTTCTGTTAACAGGGCTCTGCTAAATGCTTCCAGACCAGAAGCTGATGGATGAGAGCCAGCAGCCAGGGCTACCTGGACTCAATGATCCATGGCATGCGTCAGCCTACCTCCAGTCTGGAAACGGTTCCCTATGGCAGCCAGGAACCATCTGAAAATTGCTGCACTTGCGAGTCTTCCAAAGCATTCTCAACTATAATTTTCATGTCTCCAGAATTAATTGTAAGGTCTACTTTTATTTCGTTTCCTTTCCTCATAAGCCATTTTCTTGCAGGTTTGCCTAGATATTTGACCAAAAAGATACTCTAACTTATTAACAAAGTATGCACATGCATTGAAATGTATCAGAGCAACCTCTTTTCTCCATGACTCTAGTGTTCATTCAAGAAGAAAGGACTCAGAGACCTCAACTCAATTTCTTATGGCCAGGCTTTCCAGCGTGCTCGCCCAGTAAGAGGGTACACAATACTGTGGTTTCAGAGCAGCTGGCAGCAAAGGACAAGATCTTCCTTATTTCTCCTGTACTGCAGCAAAGACAGACATACAGCGATAATTACTTTGAAGTTACACAGGAGTGACTACAGACATGACAGTTGTTATCTTAGATAAACTTTCTTGATATTTGCTAATTCCAGGTCAAAATATGTAACAATAAGGTTTTCTGGATGAGTCATATGGAGGTAAAAGGCGTCGGTCTGATCTCAAAGTCTTTCATGCACTGTGGTTAAAAACTATGTCCCAGTAACACCTCTATAAACCCCACAAAAGGGGTAAACTTCAGAGCCGTCCTTCAGTACAAAGATGTTTAACTATGCAACAATCCGACTGAGCCTATTAAAAATACCTTTTATTTTTTCTGGTAAGTCTGACACCTGTTCTCCTGTATATGGGAAAATATTTCTCACAAACATTGGATTTTATAGCCATGTGAGACCTCAGTTAAAACTGGCATGCATGTTCTGATGCCAGGAAATGTCACTTCCTTGAATGTGGTTGGGGTGGGAAGGAACCTTTGAGATCATCTGGTCCAACACCCATGCTCAAGCAGTGTCAGCTAGGGCAGGTCGCCCAGGACTTTGTCCAGTCAGATTTTTAATATCTCCAAGGATGGAGACTCCACAACCACTCTGGGCAACCCGTGCCAGTGCTCAGTCACCCTCACAGTAAAAAAGTGTTTCCTCATGTTCAGAAGAGACCTCTTGTGATTCAGTTTGTGCCCATTGCCTTTGATCCTGTCACTGGGCACCATGAGAAAAGTCTGTCTCCACCTTCTTTACTACCCCCATCAGATATTTATATATATTGATGAGATGGCCCCAAACCTTCTGTTCTCCAAGCTGAACAACCTCAGCTCTCTCAGCCTTTCCTCATCTGCCAGATGCTCCACATCCATAACCATCTCAGTGGACCTTCACTGGTCTCACTCCAGTATGTCCATGTCTCTCTTGTACTACTGGAGAGCTCGGGTCTGAATCCAGCACTCCAGGTGTGGTACCACCAGTGCGGAGGAGAGGGGAAGGATCACCTCCTTTGGCCTGCTGGTGAAGTTCTTCCTCTCCCATTGTCATAAAAGACAATGATTGACAGTTACCACTATTACTGTAACTGAAAACATGGTAGTTAGGATGATATCCTGTCCTGTAGGCTGGCAGCCTACAGTTCAGCCATTGGGATGTCCCATATGCCAGAGGGCAACGTATGTAATGGGTATGTGGAGTAGCCTCTGTTTAAATATACTTGTCAAATACACCACAGGGTGGTGTAGTGTAGAGACACCACCAGCACAAGTTGTGAGGATCTGGGGGAACTGAAAATGCAAAGTGCTTTTGGCATAGAGTTCTTGGATTCAGTCCTTGCTTTTAACTGGACAAAATAAATTTGGGCGTTTTTTCATCTCACAGTGATGATCTTCCAGCCTGCAGCTATGACAGGCAGTACTTCTCCTCTCATCATCTTGCCTCTTTGGAGGGTCAGGTGAGGGATGCTGCCAACAAAAGCTGATGGACTGAAGCTGATGTGAACCAGGAAGAAAGGAGGTAGTAGGACAGAGAAAGGCTCTCTGATTATATAAAAAAAGTTTTCCCTTACTGAGGAAATTACATCCTTTACATGCACGTCTACATAAAGGATTTTCTTCATTGGCTGCTAATGGAAGGACAAACACATGTCCCTAAATCAGTCAGAAAACACACGTGGGAAGAATCTGGCAAAGAGGTAAAGTCTTCTTTCTGAAACCAGAGAGGAAAGTACGGCATTTTGAAAAGGACGATTCACTGTGATTTTTGTCAGCACATATTTTTATATTCTTCTAGATCCCCAGCACTCTGGACTTTGGGAAGGGCAGAAAGGAGGATTGATGTAGCAAGAGCTGGCACCAGTGCCCAGGGGTGCAACATGCTCTGTGGCCACATAATGCTGGCAGCAAGAGGGGAGATCTCAGGAACAGAGGGCAATGGTGGCCCTGGGCCGACTGTCTGGGATGGCACACGGTGGAGATGTCTTGCTGTGCACCCACCAGGGACCTGACTGACCAAACAAGGTCGCTCAACCACTTCTCACTCTCTCCACTACAAAAAGAAAAGGCTTCCTGGAAACACAGTCATGGGGGGACTGTATTAACCTGCCACAGAACTGCAGACATTTATGTCCAAGCTGAATTTGAGCACACAGGAAGCATATACCACTTCCAACCAGCAGCATGTACCACCTTCATCCTCCCACATGTTAGCTGGTAGGGCACAGATGAAACCTGCATTAGCTCGGCAAAGTCTTCAGGAGATGGGATGTTCTTCCAGCCAGCTTCACAGCAGGGTCACCCCAGGAAGCCACCCAACCACCATCTACCCAGTGCACAAAATCCCAAGCAAGGTTCTTACCAGATAGTTACATCCCAGTGTGCCAAATGAGCCCAGGAAGGGAAATTCCCTTCTGGTTGCCCTGTGTGGGGTTGATGTCAGAGGGTTTAGCAGGCTTCAGCACTTCCTGGAAAGCATCTCCCTCTGCCTGGATGCTCTGCAGGGTACCTGGCCGGTGGAGATGGTGGGAGAGGTGAGCACGTAACCCCACATGCCTGGTGGCCATCTGCTGATACGTCCCTCTCAACCTTGCCTTTGCCAATGCCACTCGATCAGACATCACAGTAGAGGTTAACGTGTCCAGGAGCATGAGCATGACCCCGGCTGCCAACACGCCGAGCAACACAGCACCTGTGTCCACGTGGTGATGCCAAAAGAGCATCCGGAAAAGCTTTACAGAGGAAGTCGCAACTTTGGAGGCACCATCCAGCCAATTCAGTGCAGCACAGAGGTGAGTTATTTGCTTACAAAGGCCATGGCAGCTTTTATTTTCCTTTATGAGCACAGGCGGGGGCGGGGGGGGGAAGAGTTAAACAGACTGTGCTGGAAGCTAAAGGGCAGTTTGAACATGTTAATAACCAGAAGAAACATGGGAGAGGCTGAGAGAGATACAACAGCCCTGCTAGCACTTCCTCATCTTGTTTTGTAGTGTGACATCTGTCAGAAACGGAGAGATGGGTTTGGTCATCCATCTATGCAGAGTGAGCCTGCCAATGCTTTTAATAACTACACAAGATGCCTGTCATCAGGATGTGAGCTCAGATAATCACCCCACTGCCTCCCTCCCTTCCTTATGAGTGTCTCTTGCAAAATGGACTGAGAATTTCTGAATTTATTTTAAATCTGATCTTTG
Source organism: Phaethon lepturus (assembly GCF_000687285.1). Taxonomy (NCBI): domain Eukaryota; kingdom Metazoa; phylum Chordata; class Aves; order Phaethontiformes; family Phaethontidae; genus Phaethon; species Phaethon lepturus. The sequence goes on along the minus strand of NW_010558213.1, from coordinate 19,093 downwards.
TACCGTGGAGCTGATAAGCACCTGTTCCTTAGGTGTTCACATTTGAGATAGCTGGGAAGTCTCTTGGAGAATGTTTTAATGCCAGGAAATGTCACTTCTCTGAAAGCAAAATGCTCTGCAGAACAGGAAGATTTTGAGAAACCACCTTGCAGAAGGCAGACAGCTTTTTAAGCCTGGCCCAAAAGGCCTGACAACCTGTCTTAGTCCCTCGGGGTCATACCCCAGGGACTAAACTCAGGGACCCCTGGTCCATTCTGATTAGTTCAAAGGCATCTGGAAATCCCAGGTGACTGACCGGCTATGGCATTCATAGAGCTTCCAGGCGGAGTTTTGTTTCTAAATTTTCTAAATGTTGTTATCAGAATATTTTTGCTTTTTTTTTTCCCTAGAATTTTGCACTGACAGGAAATTTCAGTGCTTTTGCTTTCAGTCCTGTAATGGGACAAGGTACTTCTCCAGAGGAAGCTCTGATTTTTGACCTGTGATCTAGGCGCAGTGGTGCTTTCAACTCAAGCAACCCAGAGCGTTGGGCACCGACAGCTCACATCTGGGTGCTGCTTACATTTGGATTGGTTTCCTGATCAGTTTTGTAGTGTTTGCAAATCAGTACATGCTGATTTGTAGTGTTTGCAATGCTTTTGTACAGCTCAAATTATTCAGAAACTACCACTGCTCTTCCATTATTTTCCCATACTTTTTTATTTTTTATCTCCTCACTTCTTCCATGCCAGAAAATATCTAGAGCAAATAAACTGGCATTTGAGGGCTAAACCGTACGAGTCTTACTACCACCCCAATCTGCTTCCACACACACAGGCAGAGATACTATCTGGGAAAGCATCACCCAGGTGCCAATTTGCTGGAAAAGCAACTTTATTAATCCTGTCGGGGTGAGGGACCTATTCAGTAGCACTGTCAGAGAAATGATTTAGTGGTTTCCAGCTTGCCTTCCTGTTAGCTTGACAACAGCAACGTGTTTACCTATTTGAAATGGAAATCTTTTCTGCTTGAGGCACTTGCATTCTGCACCGTGTATAATAATGTGTAGGAGCATAAAAGCTACACTTGGGAGCATGGGCCTTCTGGTTCGGTAGCATCTCACACTCACTTTGCACAGAGGTTAATTACTGCTACAGGGAAAGTGCAGGTCAGGAAAGGTTGCCTCTGAAAACGACGTGATGTCCTTCTGTCTTTCCTGCACTAGCTCTCTGTGTATCATTTGTGTGCCTCTGAGAAGCAAAATTACATTTTCTTCCGGTTCCTAGACCTCATGGGAGTGAGGCCGGGACTTCTGCTTGTGCCTACGGCTCGCTGCAGAGGCCCTGCAGCTGGCGTGGTGGTCTCACCGGTGCGGCACGGCCGATGCCCGCGGAAACAGCAGCGTCCAGCCGTGAGCCGCTGCCGCCCCTGCTGCGCCGTGCGGGAGCGGGTCGCATGGCCAGCGAGGGCTCAGCCGTGCTGGTTGTGCTCTGTGAGGGTGCAGGCATCCCGGCTTCTGCTTCACACCACGGGCTGAGGGTTTACGGGCAGGAAAAATTCCGTTTTAGTAACCCGCTCTTTACTATCTGTCTTACCTCAGCACCTAAAAGCTACAGCCATGGGCTGTGGACTAATTGTGCAAGGAAAAGTGCGCTCCTTCAGCTTGCAAACTAAGAGCATGTCATTGCTGTTTGTGTAAGATTTGCAAGCCAGAAAATCTCAAGATATCATTTCCATTTAGTCTTTTCTCAGAGGACTGCTTTGAGAATGAAGCAGTAACATTTCTGCTCTACTAGGTAAATCAACCCCGAAGTTCACTGCCCTCAGTGCAGATGGTTTATTACGACCCACCCCAATGGTATCCTGGACTGCATGTTAATCATAGAAACATAGAATCATAGAATAGTTTGGGTTGGAAGGGACCTTTAAAGGCCACCTAGTCCAACCCCCCTGCAGTGAGAAGGGACAGCTTCAACTAGACCAGGTTGCTCAGAGCCCCGTCCAACCTGACCTGGAATGTTTCCAGGGATGGGACATCTACCACCTCTCTTAGCAACCTGTTCCGTAAATTAAAGGTCTTCATGACATGTTTTGTCTTCCAATACATTAGGAATTATCCCATGGCAACCTACCTTGTAAGAGTAAAACAAATGCTTTCCTGGGCAAAGCAAACCTGGCTCTCCATGTCCTCTGTGTATAAGGCCCCTGTTGCTCAGTATCCCTTGCAAACTATAGAGCTGAGAGGACACACAAGCTCGGAGTGTCAAATCCCGACCCCTGCCCCCAGCAGGCATGAAGCCCAGCCAAACATCTCTGTCTTTGGCAGGCCCTCCACCCCAGCGAGCACCCGTGAGCCTTAGTCCCGGCCTGGCTTGTTGGCAACTTTGTGGCTGCCCAGTTGCACCACCTGCCTCATGGCCAGAGCCCATGAACCTGCCCCTCTTCAGCCCTTACCCATCACTACATTTGCCAGCTCTGATCCTTGCCAGGGAACGGCAGCCACCAGCAGAGAGGCTGCACCCAGGAGCATCCAAAGATGCTCCGCTCGCACATGTCACTGCTTTTTGGTGGAGGTGGGAATGCAAGCATGGTGGAAGAATCGCGCTTTGTATCATATAAAATTTGTTTTAATACAACACTGGAGAAGGTGCAAGCAAAGACTGAACCTGCATGAGCAGGAAGATAGACTAAATGAGTCATCTGGTCCATCTCTGATTCGTTTCATGCTTTCTTAAACATTTTAAAAAGCTGCTCTCCTCCAGATGCTTGTGCGTCCACCTCCTCATTCTTGTTTTTGAATTGGAACATAACGGCTGACAAAGAGCAGCGATCGCTTTGGAGAAACCAGTGAAGACCATTATTCATGTCATGGTCCCAGTTCTTTGCCATGTGAGATGTACCACAGAACAGTGTCTTCACACCCTGTCCTTGGGACACACTGATGAATGTAAGAGTTGGAGATGGGTGGGACAGAAAACGTCTCTAAAAATCAGGCCTATAGGCAACCACTCCAACCCTCTCAAGAAAAACACAAAGCAACAGGACCTTCTTTTGGCATAAGGAATGAAGGTGAATCGTAGCTGGTTGGCTGAGGGTACCAGCATGCTAGTGAGTATTTCAGACAAGTCGTGCATTTAAAAGCAGATAAACAGTGAAAGGTGGATGACTAAAAAATCAAATGCCAGTCAAATCAACCTCCTTGCTGGGCCTGGCATCCTGGAGCAGAAGTGATTTTCAGAGGCTGTAGTAAGACTGAAAGTCTAGAAAAGAAGAGAGACATCATCACTCTGTATCATGGAAGTGAGAGGACTCCAGGCTCTGGCTCTGTAAGGAAGAAGCACCCACAGCTGAATCCTTTTCCAGGAGAGGCTTTCTGCTCCAAAGATTAAGGTGCAGTATAGATAGATAGTATAGATAGGTATCCTGGTGACTTTACCCAGCTTTGCCGCAGATTTGTGTGTAATGGTGTAATCTAGAAGAAGGAAATAATGTTTCTCTATGGAATACTTTGCATTCTATTGATATCAAAATCCAAGGACTGTAATTATGATCTACCCCAGAGAAATCTTTTACATATGTTGCCTGCATAAGCCAGCATGGTATCATCCTGTTATTCTGTGCTGTTATTTCAGGTGATGGAGTGAGCGGAGTTGGAGAATTCATTATTAAAAATTCATAAACACTTCTTTTCCCCTTCTCCTCTGCTTCACATCTTCTATTTGTACCTCTCTAGTCTGGGAAAGCAGAGCTGTCTGAGGAAGCTTCTCCACTTTGCATTTACCCACAGAGACAGCTGACCCACAAAGCAGAATTCATGCTCCTGTCCAGCCCACCCGAAACAGCCCCTTAAGCAAAGGGATTTCCTTCTGCCTTCAGGCCAGTTCAGACTTTGCTGTCAGGAGTGCCCACAATATAACCTGTCATGGTAAACTAGTTCTTACCTTTTATGCAAATGCTCTCTGATGGAGATTGGTGCAACACATACAGTGCATATGGGGTTTTATGCTTCCTTCATAGCACTATTTCTAGTTTCTTGTCCTGGTCGTATCTGTATTATTCATTTCCTGCAGCAACCAAGAGAGCAGATACCGGTGGATCTAGCCACTTCGTTTAACTCTGTGACGAGGAAGATTTTTGATAAGGAGGACTTTGAGACCTCTGCTTTTGCTACTTAAAAAAAAAAAAATGTTTGCAGTCCCAAATCCACACTGTGAGCACTGAAAGTCTAGGGTACAGTTTGTGTGCCTTCCTCACGGAGCAGGGAGCTGTCACTGGAGACTGGGAGTGGGCATCTTCTGTTTACATGTTTGGCAGAGCTGGGATTGCTGAGTGACAGAGCCCTACCTCAGGCAGAAATTACCTGAAATACTGAATTATGTGTGGAGGCTGCAAAACTTGTCCCCTGTCACCAAACAAAGAAAATGACTCATAATTTGGGCATTACACGGCTGGCTTCTCAGAGGGTTGCTTTTAGTGCACAAGTCACATTATAAGACATTGAGATCACAGGATCAGACCCTGAGGTCTGTCATGTGAAGTCTACTAGACTAAATCAAGAGATTGTGTAAGTCAGGGGCACTCCACTGGTGGAAATGAAATCTCACTGACTTGCACCATCTGAAGAGCTGAGATGATGGCCCTGCAGCAGTCATCACATAATAGTTCAGGGGGAGGATGTATAAAACAATAATACACCTGGCTATGAAGCTGCAGTCATTTTGTTGCTCGGTTGCTTCTTGCCACATGCCCAGAGACAACGTTGATGGCCCCTGAACCGGGCTGTGCGCATCTGGGGATGGAGGGCTGCAGTGGCTCGCAGCCAGCCCCGCCGGCGGCAGTGCCCCGCGGCCGGCCACGCTTTTCCCCTGCTCCTGGAGGCAACGCAATGCACAGCAGCAGCCCTTCTGGCTGGAGGCAGGGTGCCCTGGGGTAGCCACACAGTCCCAGGGAAGAGATGGGGGTCCACTATGCGCCAGACCCCCTCCGTTGCTGCAAGGAGGGCAGCAGCGTTTCTGTAAAACCTGCCTTAACAGTTTTGCGCCAGCGAGGGATTCGCATCGCCAGCTGGTTTAAAGGCAGTAAAGGCCACTTGGATGCCAAGTGTTCATTTTGATCAGGCTAATTTCCAGCACATCCCAACTAGCAAAACCCCTCCTTGTCAACATGCCTGCAGCCCATTTCGGCAACGGCAGTCTCCACGCAAGAGAGAAATGTGGCTTTTCCCAGCCAGCGCCTCCGGGGCTGAGCAGGGGCTATGAGCGCAGAGCACAGGATGAATGCACCGACTTTCCCCACCCTTTGCTCCCAAGGAGCATTTCTCTGTGCACTGTTCCCTGGACTCGCAGACCAGCTCTGGTCCCTAAAATCTCCCTGCTCGTCTTCACTGGGAGGACGAAGAAAAAGGACTTTGGGGACCAGAATGCTTTAAAAATGGAAGTGTCCAATAATGACTACTCAGATAATTCTCCCTGTGCAGCTCTTTAAAATTACACCCGGGCATCGCATACACCATGAAAGTAGAGGAAGGATGATCCTTCCTGACTTTGGCTTTTTTTGTGAATAGGGAATTTCTTCCACCCCAAGAGACTAGGGAAATGTGATTGCTGTAGCTACGTCCACTCCACAGTGTAAAACAGACCAGGGGCTGCCCTCCAGCCCCGAGGCATGTCTCCATGGCTGAACGGCTGAAATTTCTGGCCCCTCTCCCACTCCCCACTTTGGATGGGTGGCCACATCCAAACTACCCCTGGGAACAGCCTCTGGTGAGATATCACCCTGGGAGACTGGTAGCTTGCACAGGTGGGAAGTGTGTGGGCAGCCATGGAGCCAGAGCTTCAACCCGTGCCCTGCCCCTGCCTGCTGCAGCAGCCACAGGCTGTGGCTCTCTGCTCTCCCGACCTTGGGACTAGCAAAGACATCACACACCACATTCAGGCAGTTAGATAGACTTGGGTACCTGTTGTGGGCACCCTAAGTCCAGAAGAGCAATTCAGTGGTTGTTCAGTTTCAGGGAGATTACCCCAACGTCTCTCCATGAGCCACATGCGATAGGGCTGGCAGTTCCACTCAGGTGGGTGGACTGCCTGTGATCCCACAGCCCTCTTACCTGTGGCTTTATGCCCTGGTCTATTTTTATGAAAGAAAGAATAAAAAATTAAATGACGTAAGGAAAATTCTCATCCCAACATCCGAAACTCCCAAGAAATTTTCTTCGAGAGTCTAAAGAAAAAATAACACACAAAAGGTTGTAAGCCTTTGAATCTGAGTTTTGACTGCAAGGAGGCCAAAAGCTATCAAGGCTGGAGGAGTTGGGAAGCCCTGCAGCCCCCAGAGAAAACAGCACAAAGCTCACATTCCCTATACTATACCAGAGCTGCCTTTTGACACTGTTTTCAGGAACTTGCCAGCTCATTTTCTAACTTGTTTGTGAGACATCAACAGCCTCAAATTACAGCAGTCTGAACAGCCCAGTAAATATTTACACAAACCTGCTGGTGATGGTTTGAGCTGACATGCGTTACCTTTTGTGTTGGGGGGAGGCTATATTTACAGCCAACCAGCTAATGAACATGATCCCAGCCATGGTTTAATACAGACGGCTCTTTCAGCGCTTGAGGCTTTCAAGTTACAGGGAGCACAAACTTCAATAGCCTTCGTTAGAAGGCTCCGTCTCAGCTCGCTCCGTTTTGTTTACAAGCAGTCTCTCTTTGTCAGTCAAGGGTTGACTAACATTCAGCTGCTTGCATCCAGCAATCCGTTTGTGTAGGACGGGTTGTTTCTCATCTTTTTTTCTTTTTTTTTTCTTTTTTTTTCTTTTTTTTTATTTTTTTTTCTTTTTTTTTTTTGGACACTGATGTTTTTTGGTTTGAGTTTACAATACAGGCAGGTTTTGTAATGTAGATTTATTTTCATTTGAGTGCCATTTCCCCAGACTATCTCCCAGAGACCCACCAGGGCTGGAGCCTGGCATGGAGGGAGTGTGGAGGATGTCAGGAAGCGGCTCCCATCCATGGGGTTCGGCTGTAGGGTTTGGTGGAGGATGTGAAGCCCTGATCCAGCTGCCGCTTAGACTGGTCACCCACGCCTTCCCATGGCCACCTCTCAGAGACACATCTTATCGACATCCAGGTCTCGCTGGCATCTCTGGCTGGATTCCAGACTGCCTGAAGGAAGGTGACTAAGGAGCTTGTCGTTTATGCTATCGACAGTTATTGTAACCGTACACTTTTGTCATGGTTTAACCTCAGCTGGCAACTAAGCTCCAGACAGCTGCTCACTCCCCCGTGGTGGGATGGGGAAGAGAATCAGAAGAGTAAAGGGAGAAAACCTGTGGATTTGGATAAAGACAGTTTAATAGGTAAAGCAAAAGCCGCGCACGCAAGTAAAGCAAAACAAGGGATTCATTCACCACTCCCCACGGGCAGGCAGGTGTTCAGCCACCTCCAGGGAAGCAGGGCTGCACCACATGTAGTGGTTACTTGGGAAGACAAGACGCCATCACTCTGAACACCCACCCCTTCCTTCTTCTTCCCCCAGCTGTATACGCTGAGCATGACATCATATGGTATGGAATATCCCTTTGGCCAGTTGGGGACAGCTGTCCCAGCTGTGTCCCTTCCCAATTTCTTGTGCACCCCCAGCCTGCTCGCTGGTGGGGTGGAGTGAGAAGCAGAAAAGCCCTTGACTGTGTGTAAGCACTGCTCAGCAGTAACTAAAACATCCCTGTGTTACCAACACTGTTCTCGGCACAAACCCAAAAACTAACGCCATACTAGCTACTATGAAGAAAATTAACTCTATCCCAGCCAAAACCAGCACAACTGGTTATATTTTCTTTATTAGTCATCTTCTAAACCATTGGCTGAAGATCCCTCAGGTTTTTGCAGCTCTATGACAAATAAATATTTTAGATAAATGAGATGAAAAGTTAGCAGGGTGAGTAAACTAATGAAGGAAATTAGACTCTTATTCTGACAATTAATTTGCTACGGTTGGCTATGGTGGAAGCACAGAAAACTTTTTTCTTCTCTGACATCACACCTATGAAGCCGAAGACTGTAAGAAGCTCACAGAATCAAGATTATCTGTACTCAGAGAGTTAGCCCAGTAGTAGACAGTTTGACAAATTCTGTGGTTGAGATAAACTAATTTTAGACCAGACCGCACAATGCCACAGTAGTAAACTTATATTCCTCTAAAAGTAAATACAGGCGAGGAATTCTGACGGACGTGCTATAGCTGGTCTTAGAAAAATTTCTTGCATCATGCAGGGACATTATGTGCTGGTGGAATCCAATGTGGCAGGCAAAATTCCACCAAGCTAAATACAAAACTCAGTTTTGAAATCACAGCATTCATATAGAGACCTCTCTTGGCAGTAGGCCTGATGAAGCTTAGAAACTCTATTTGCTCCAACTATCTCTCCTAGGGCAGAACAAAGGTACCAGTGTCCCAAAGACACAGTATCTGGCCTTTGCAAGCTTGGGCATGGGAGTCCTCTCACAAGTCTGGTGAAAATTCAATAAACAAATAGCTCAGACAGATCTGTGACTGCATTTAGCTGATCTGGCATCATTAATGAAAAAGATGGTCTTTCCTGCAAGAGAAGAAATGGCCAATTCTCAAATGGGTGGCTGCTGTTTACCTCCACAACAAGAAGCTCTTCACATTGAAAGCACCACCATTTCATGTGAAATGCAAAATCGCATGGCATTGGCAACCGTCTTTCAACTTTGGAGGAAAGACGTAGAAAAGGCAGGTGACACGGGAATTGGGATAGGAACTGGTTTTCAATCTGCTCTTTCTGATAAGGCTCAGATCTGTTCTTTCAAGCTCCACACTGGACCAGACTCCAATATCTACACTTAATTTTTTGCTCCATCAAATCTCTTCTGAGGATGGTTACATAGGATAAGTATTACAGCTCATGGAAGCAGCATCATTTAGTTAATGTTTGCAGAGAAGAAAAACTTTGGAAACAACAGAGCTGTTTAGTAGTCTTTTGACAAAACATTTGTTACCAGAACACAGTTTGTCAAGAGCTGTTCACAGAAAAGCACACTTGCTGGCAAATATCCTAAAGCAAAAATTTTTACGGGAAATTTCTTTTTTAAATTAGCATATTTTAAGTGAAAAATCTGGAGTTCAAGATTCTGGTAAATTTACAGAAAAGAAAAAGTCTGTTTAATATAAAATATTACCAGATGTTGTAAGGAGACTACTGGTACCAAATAGAGTTGGTTATTCTTCCCCATCTTTGCTTGCTCACAAATGTTCAGCTTCACGTTTTCATTTACCTTGGTTAGGAAACACCGAATTACTGTCATGGAATAAGAAACATGTCTTTGGACCAGGCCTCTTACAGCTGCATGTGTTTATGTATGAGACTGCCTGCTTCACATTTTCCCTCTGCCCTTTGTGTGTTATTTGTCTGCTTCAATTATAAATACTCCAGGATCGACAACTTATCTCCTTATACATCTGCCTGACACCTGCCATGCTCTTCCCCTTGCCTCTAGATGTTCTTCCACGAGAGTAATAATTTGATGTTACATGAGAATGAGGTCTCTGTGAAAGGAAAGTATGTGCTCCTGGGAGACCACGTCATCTATGCTCATTTCTGTTTGCCAAAAGGAATCAATTCCTGGTTTTGAAAGGGAGATGGTGATTGTGGCTGCTCATTTGATTTTGGGATGCATGCAGGGATATCCTGGAAGAAATCTTCAAAATGTTTTTGAAGGATTGCATCCAGTGAGACATTGGCTTGGATGGGTGTTATGGAGAGAACAGCAGGGCTGCGGTGAGGAGAAAGGACTGCATTAGAAGATACTCTTTCAGCACTTTTATCACTCCACTATTGTTTTTCCCCTTCGGTTGATGGTGCAACTGGATGAGAACTTCCCACTGTGCTTGGTTTTCTCAGATTTTGCTTTTCTGAAAAAATATCCCATTTTGTGAAATCACTTAACTTGCTGACTTTCTCCCACTTCTGGCGTTGTAACAGAGCATCTCTGGTCACTCCATATGAGACAACATCCTCCCGCCATGGCTTGCTTGTTGGACACCCAGGCAGGCTAGGGCATGCATGGGAGATGTATACCTGAGTGTTCATCCAGGCTGTATCCAGGCATGCCACTCAGATGTATTGATTTTAGAATTACTGAAAAAACTGCTTGTGAACTGGAAAGTCCCCTCAGTCTTTGGGAAGACCCCTGTGTTACAAGGCAAGCAGTTCCTGGCATGAAACTAAGTAGAAATTTCCTGGTCTTGGAAAATTCTAACACTTCGTTCTAATGACATTGGACCCCATGCACTAGGGTCTTCTTCACATGTCTCTGAAAGTGGTCAAAGGTCATAAAGGAGATAATGCACCTCCTGCAAGGACCCGTGCAAGCGCCAACCCCAGCCAGCACAGGTCTGCTATGGAAGCCATAAGCCACTTCTGCTCCCATTCAAGCATTGCTACGGAGGGACCATGCCCCAAACTTGCTGCATTTGGGCTGCTGTTAGTCAGGTTTGGAAGAAGAAGGAAAGAAATCAGAGCTTAAAGAAGGCCTAAGAGCACTATCGAGCCAGGCCAAAGCCCAGCCTGTCCCACACAACAGAAAGCACAAAGACCTTGTTACTGAGTATTGCACTTTTTACATTAATAGAATTGAATGTTTATGCAGGGATATCATTACTCCTACTTCTGGGTATAATAGTTCAGCATCTTATAAACTTGTGGAGTAATCTAAGATGGAAGAATTCCACTCATAGTGTAAAACAAAAAATAACTCAAGTATAATCAATGCATTGACACAAAGATAAAACTCATGCAAGGGTAGAACAGGGTGTTAATACATGTTAACCTATAAATAGAGCAGCCACACTTAAAACTCAAGGGTATTTTGACATTTGTTTTTATTCTTGCGCATAATCTATTCTTCTACAGAATTTGGACAGAACTGTTACAAATTTTTTACTAACTCTTTAATTCATCTTCATCACCACGTACAAAACAAGCCACTGAAGAGGGAACGTACTGAACCACAAGTGATGACAATTCTGCTTTGGCTGAGGTGGAATGGACAACATGCCTGTCCCAGATGGCTTCAAAAAGAAGAATACGTTCTGATTAAGGAGCAGTGGGAACATTTTCCAAGGACATTTGGGTGCCTTTTATAGATTTATAAGGCAGATGCTGCTCCTTAAAAGCATCTGTCTCCCAGACCCTTTTTTTCCTATACTCAGTCATACAGTAGGGATTAAAATTCTGTGAAATGGTGACTCCCTCATGGTTTCATGTACATACTAAGCCCATCTTTACCACCATCACAATGAACAGTATTCTTGCTGAAGAGATTAAAGAGAAGGGGGGTGTCTCCTCACCTCACAATGGATCTGGGAATGGGGGGGATGCCAGGGAAGAGTGAGATCTGGTGGGCAGGACTCTCCTGTAGTTGTAAACGATACCTTGGGTCCATCTATTGACAGGAGAGGGACAACTCAAACTTTCCTACCACTGTAGCAGGATTGTTGTTTCTCATTTTATGAGACCCATTATCTTCTGTACCTGATTGGCCTGGGTCCTTAGTTTGAGGTTAAGTAACCATCCATCTAGACAGCTAACTTGCTGTTGAAATGCGTGGGTATTAAACACCACTGCCAAGTGTCTGGAGAAAGTTCTGCTGTGCAGCAGCAAGTACCCTGCCACACCACCACTGAGATCACTTCCAGCATACAGACCATACGTCTGCAGTGGTTCCTCAGGGAGGAACCACTTCTTCCTGGGGACACTGGCCTGGAGGGAGCCTCTAAGCAACGACGGAAAGCCAAGTCGGTCTTCTCATGAAGATACTTAACTCCTGTATGGCACAGTACATTTGTAGCTGCTCAAAGCATGCAAGTGTTGCTGTCTCTGTTTTCCTTGGACACATCAACCCTTTGTCGTCTGAGGATTTACATTGCAGTGCAAAGCAGAGTGGGTCAACCATGGGTCCAAGATAAGCAGCAATGCCTTGCGAGCCCTGCAAGATCAGGGTGCAGTGCAAGACATCAGAGAGAACCAGCTTGTAGCAACAGCCACAGGATAAGCAGGGCTGCAACTCCCCATTGTACAGCCCAAAGCACCTCACACAGCTCTTACTGGTGATGGAAGAGCGAGGTTTGGGTCCTCCTTGGTGCCAGAGCAAAGCCTGGGCCGGAATATGTCAAGTGAGGAAAATTCTCATCCCTGGGGATCCTGCATGCAGCCACACTCACTGGGGTGGCCAAGGGACTGGAAAGCAGTATGAGAGCATCACAGGAGTCAGCATCACAGCACACATGGAGTAATTTAAGGTGGTAGGAACCAAGGCACGAAGAGAGCAGGGTCACAGAGCAGATCAGTCTGGAATATGCCCACCAAGGCACGTCACCTTCCCATTTGTGTGCCTCATCTGGGAAAGCACAGCTCACAGAGCCCATCATTTGCAGTGCAGCGTGCACCAGCCTTTCATCTCCAGAACGTGGCTGCGCTTGCTGGGACTACTGAGAACTCACTGGGAACCGAGACTCGGCGACGACAGCTTCCTGCGGGCACTTGTCAGGCACAGACACATTGCTGTGTATTTATGGACACGAGTGTGGGTCTCAGCTCAGGCAGGACCCAGAACTGCCGTGGCGGGGAGGCTAAGTGCTTGGCAGAGTGCATCGGAGAGACTGAAATAGTGTCTGTCAGTGCCTAGCTTCTGCCCGGCTGCGGCGATTTAGCAATCGCTGCCGTTCTGAGCATCAGGCACGCTCACAGAGAGCCTCGTACCCTTGGCTTTCAAATAGACTGGGAGGGTCGACTCTCTTAAAAGAAGAAAGTGCTGCAAATATAATAGTCTTTCTGCTCTAAAAGTCGCACAGAAAACCATGCAAGCATCTGCATTTAATCTGCACATCAGTCTGACAGGCTGATTAAAACAAACAAAAAAAACCCCTAAAATGAATACCATTGCTTTGCCTGAAGAATATTCATATGATCAAAGAGTGGATGTTTAAGTCAAGTGCAGGGATCAAATGGTACCAAATTCCAGAGTATAATTGGCAGCTTGGGATGATCCAGTTTTACTTCTCCAGGAAAACTTTTTGTTCCTTTCCTAGTCCTACGACCCAAGCAGCAGAAAAAGATGTGCAGCTCCTCTCAGTGCTTCTCTACTCAGCAAGAGAGCAAATTTAGCTATTTGATCCCACCTCAGAGCTACTGGGTTCATTCCCACTTCTGCAGAGACCTCCCTTGTGAGTTTACACGTTCCAGTTGGGCTCTGCGGCTGCTGGGGATGGTGCCCTGCTGCGGTGCAACACTATGCTATGGGGAGGCTGTGGTCCGTTTGGGAGCCGTGGGGCTGGTTATCCCACACAGATGCTGCTGTAGCGTTCCCTCCCCCCTGTGGTATTGGCTCCGGTTTCTCTGTGCTACAGACACAGCACAGGTCAGAGGGACATCCCCCAAAACACAGCTCCACAGGAGAGCAAACTGATTACCTTACTCTGAACACCACTGATCCCTACTTCTAAAAAACAGGTGTATTTATATTTCCTAAGGTGGCTCTGGTACATTTTCTGAGGTAGTTGTTGGGTCTGAATGGTCCATTTAAAATAGACACATATCTATGGGAGCTCCTACTATCAACGTGCTCTAGCCAAGGCTGATAGCAATGGCTCTCCATGGGATGTGGCACAGCTTTCTTTCCAGAAAAATATTCCTCAATTCTCCCAGCTTTTCAGCCTTGCCTTAGCACCAACCCTTGCACATGCACTAATTTCAGTTAGAGACGATTATTCACCCTTCAAACTACAAGGAAGCATTAGCTGTGAAAACTGGTGCCTTCAAGGCAGCAGTGGGTGCTGTTGGTAGGACACCTTGTAGATACCTGTGGTGGTGCTTGGTAGATGCAGAAAGCCTGGGGGGACTCTCAGCCTGCTGTGTCAACTGGCGGTTACTTTTTCCTCCTGTACAAGGCAAATGTCTATTTTTTTTCTTTTTTTTTTTTTTTTTTTTTTTTGGAGTAGGGAGGAGGCAGGGGTGCCTCCTGCAGTTTTTTCTTTGATAGTCGAATTTGACACACTTGAAGCAAGAAAGTAAGTTTCTTTTGCAGTTCCATTTGTTACAGCCATACCCCAGCTTTATCCCCATAGCCTCCCCACACACAGTTTTTTCGCTGGCACCTCCTACGTTAAGACAACCTCAGAAGAGTTGACCTCAAAATGTGACAGCAAGGAGATCACTACTTTTCTCTCTGCTCCTTTCAGTCTCACCTCTCCTTAAAATACAATCTCTGATGTTTCCACCACAAACTCCTTGGGGCAGGAACAAGCTCCTATTTTTTGGGCAGCATTGGGCAACTCTGGGCCAGGGCTGCCTGGGAGAGCTGTCTGCAACGCGGCACAAATAATGGAGGTTTCACTACCAGGACAAGAGGGCAGAGTTTTGCTCTGAGTATTCAGGATCTCAGGTCTGGTGTTGTCGTGCCCAGCGAGCAGCTCCGAGCTGTGGACGAGGTGGTTAATCTAACTCCCACCGAAGGCAAGAGGACTGCTGACAGGAGCAGGAGTAGGAACTTGCTGAGTCCAGGGGATTCCCTTCCCTTCCTGGACCTCCCTCCCCTCCTTCATCCAGGCAGCAGCAGTGCATTTTTATGAATTGGAAAAGCCCCAGGACAGCCCGGTGTCCAGCTCCTGCCGTCCCTGTGGCTCAGCGTACGGCACGGAGGAGGAAGAGGTCACGGAGGGGAGGGCACCGCCGGCTGCTGACACACAAATCGTTGCGAATTTCCATCCGCCCGGGGCTCGCCAAAAGGAACTGCCCAAATCAGGAAGTTGGGCAATGCGTGGAAGCGCGCTTCCCCTCCCACCAAGCTTCTGAATAGAGCTGTCACAACTTTTTATTTTTAAAGCCCTTCGTTTTCTCCCTGCTCAGCCCAAGACACCCCTTCCTCTCCAGGGGTGAAATAGCAAGGCGTGTGGGAACTCTGTAACCTTGAAGCCACAAGAATAGGCTGAATTTAGGGAAGTCAGTCATCCCTCTCCTGAAGGATGCAGAGAGCAGAGAATTGAGTTCCCCGGGCACTGCTCAGGGCCCTTCCTACAGCAGGGCTGCTGTTCCCAGCACATATAAAAGCTACTCTTACCAGGTACAGTCAAGGCCCTGCTCAGTAATGGCTAGGGTGAACTGTTTCACGACAACGTCAAATATTTGTCTTCCATCTGTTCTGGAACAAGAGCAATGTCTTTCCCAAGTGTCTGCAGGAGCAAGAATAAGGGAGAAATAGGTCATAGCTGCAGAAACCCACATTCAAATTCCTGTGCTGCTGGATCTGGGGCAAAGTTTTTTCTCTTAGACCACTCCTGACTGGAGAAACCAGGTCTTACCACCACCACCAGCAGCATCATAACTGACCACAAGCAAATGAAACAAGAGGCTCACCCTTCCTCCCTGCCACCACCATGGTCGGTCAGAGTGTCGCATAGCTACAGGGATGGGGGAACTCCCATCTGAAGGTATTTTACAGGTGAGGAAAGACAAGAGGTTGAAAAGGGAAAGCTAAACCTGCACTGCCTTGGTTAGATGTGCCATGCTGGATGCCCCTTCCTAGAGGAGTGGGTGGCAGGATGGTCCCACTCCTGGCAGAAGACCAGGAATAGGCAACTAGCAGGAGCAATAGACTGCTTTCAAGAGCATCAGCTGGCACAGTTTGAAATTGAATATGGAACTTGTCTCCCTCAAAACCCTGGGAACCTCTCCCACCCCACCAGACCTCAGCCCATGCCCTCCAGAACATCCCGAGCAAACAACCAAGCTTTCCTGTGCAGTGAGTCACGGGATGGAACACAATAGGGAACACAAAGCGATGGATCAGGAAACATTTTGTGTAAGATGGGGGGAGGAGGAAAGCAGGGCAAAAGCGAGCGGAAGGTAGAGAGAAAAACGTCAAGTAGTGCAGTGAAACACTGACTCAACCGGAGAGAGAACAGAAGAGCCTGCACAGCAATAACAACAGAGAGCAACGGAAATGCAGTGGGAAGCATTGAGGTGCTGCAATGGAATGACAGAGGACAGTGGGAGAGCAGTAATAAAATGCTGTGAGGTCTTTGTGAGCACAGGGTGAAGGCATTCAGCACAGGGTGAGGTGGTTAGACGAGCACTTGCCAAGGTGGCAGGACAGGCAGCAGGCAGGCAGGGCAGCTCGCTGGCTGGTCTGAGGAATCAGGCAGCTTCCTTAGCAGGGAGTTGGCTGAGCACTACCCATAGCAAGGATGCGTATTTTTTCTGAATGCTTTCAAAAGAAGTGATTCCACTTCAGACTTTGATGGACGCTGTCAAAGAAGGGGATCAGAAGCCAGAGAAACTGAACTGTATCCAGCAATGAAATCAAAGCACCCCATGTGAAGCCAGCTCTGCTTTACCCTGTGTGTTACACAGCTATTTACACCTGTTCGAAGGGGCAGCAAACATTGCTAAACTCAAACAGCACTTCAGGACTGGAGCTTTTTATGTACATTACACTTAGCCACTTTGACCTGACACAGGTGACAACCCCTGAGGGTGCACAATGAAGGATTGGAAGATCCCTGTTGGTTGCCATAACTGATGGTTATGAGATTGGATGAGAGTCCTCCAGACATGGACATGAGTCCTGCGCGTGAGATAGGAGCATTTCATGTAGTCAGGAAAAGCAACGACCCATTTAACACTACTCGGCATCGGCCGGGCAAGCAACAAGCTGGACGGTGTGCTATTCTGTGCAGCACAGCTGCCTCATCCTCCCAACCCTCATCTGCCACTTCATGCATGTGTGCTTTATCTGCCTGACATATCTGGTTCCCAACAGCCAGACCTTCATCCACAGCAAGTCAGTGACACTTTGCTGAAATCGATGGGCCTACAGAGCTAGCCCAGTTCACCCAGGACGCGGCCTCTGGAGTGCAAACTGCCAAGAGGAAAGGCTGTCTTTGTTCCATATCTGTATCCTGATTAGTACACTCTGACCTGACCCCTGGCTTGGTCTGTAAATGCAGCTGAAGTACAAATAATAGCGCTGTTGGATTGGTGTGCTGGTTGTGGCTGAGGTAGAATTAATTTTCTTCATAGTAGCTAGTATGGGGATATGTTTTGGATTTGTGCTGAAAACAGTTTTGGTAACTCAAGGGTGTTTTAGTTACTGCTGAGCAGTGCTTACACAGGGTCAAGGTGTTTTCTGCTTCTCACCCCACCCCACCAGTGGGCAGGCTGGGGGTGCACAAGAAGGGGAGAGGACACAGCCGGGACAGCTGACCCCAGTTGACCAAGCCCCAGACCACATGACATCATGCTCAGCATATACAGCTGGGGGAAGAAGGAGAGGAGGAGGGATGTTCAGAGTGATGGCGTTGTCTTCCCAAGTAACCATTACGCGGGATGGAGCCCTGCTTTCCTGGAGGTGGCTGAACACCTGCCTGCCCGTGGGGAGTGGTGAATGAATCCCTTGTTTTGCTTTGCTTGTGTGCGCGGCTTTTGCTTTACCTATTAAACTGTCTTTATCCCAGTCCACAAGTTTTCTCCTTTTTACTCTTCTGAGTCTCTCCCCCATCCCACTGTGGGGGAGTGAGTGAGTGGCTGCGTGAGGCTTAGCTGATGGCTGGGGTTAAACCACAACAATTTGTTATCAGAAGTTCACTCAGTGGTGCACGAAAATCTTCTGGACTTTGCCCTTTTGCTTTAAAACAAATGCATGTCAAGCAGGGATCACTGATAACTACAGTGTTGCTGCTACTGTGCTAATGTAGAGCGCTGCAATGCAGACACAGTCACTGCGGCACAGTCGTCGTAAAATATCAACCCCACAAAATTTCAGTCTCGCTATGGGAATAAGTGGCAGAATAAACCCAAGGAAAATAACAGCTGTTAGAAATTAAAAGCAAAAATAATTACAGTCCAGTACAGTAAACTTCCCAACTATCTCTTT
This sequence comes from Phaethon lepturus, assembly GCF_000687285.1. Classification (NCBI taxonomy): domain Eukaryota; kingdom Metazoa; phylum Chordata; class Aves; order Phaethontiformes; family Phaethontidae; genus Phaethon; species Phaethon lepturus. The sequence goes on along the minus strand of NW_010558213.1, from coordinate 1,163 downwards.
CTCGTTCATAGTTTTTCCTAAAATACAAATTCAAAACCACAATTTGTTGAATTTTGGCACATGATTACATTTGTGGATTTGGGCTTTTAGGGCCATAGATGCCAGATGTTTTTTATACCTAGTTTGTATCAAGGTAGGTCCAGTGACACACAGGGAGCTGCTGTCAGCTCACACCAGGACAGCTCAAGTAGAGACCACATCCTTCTGGATGACCCAAGGTGGTGACCCTTTTGCATCCAGGCAGTGGCACAGAAGGAATCAGCAAGTGCGTAAAACTAGGGCTGCAGCTGGGGACTCCGGCAGAAAGAGATGAACAACCTCAATTCACCCCTGTTTGCCCCCATTGCGGCACTAGGAGCCGTTCTCTGGTTGCCCTCAGGGCCACGATCTGCTCCTCAGCAAACCTCTGCTCAACCCCAACTGGGAAGTCGCAGCCCTTTGTGCTAAGACCCAATTCCCTCGCTGCTGTTTGGAGAGTGCTGGCTTTCCACAAGGACAAAACAGAGGAAAAGGAGGGAAGACCCCAAGCAGAACCGTGTTTAAGCAATAAATCTCGCTCCGTATTGCTCTGAGTGAAGGTATTTGGAACTGGGAGTCGTGGCTCAAGCCCATCTCTAATTCCCTTACAAATACGTGACACAATCTGATGAGTCTTTCATGTTAAACACCAGTCTAAGGGTTTTCATTTAATGGCTTTTCTTTCCCGCTCACAGCTCCCTCTCATCTCTGCAGCTTTTCACTGTGCGGTGCCAGAGCCATAAAGATCTTACTATAAAGGGGCCCCCCAGCCTTTATCTTGCATATCACGACATCATGATTCAAATGTTACAGCGCTGCAACACAAATGTAACATCAATGTACATCCCATAACAGGCCCTAATCCATCCCAGATTTGGTTCCGTGCTCACTTGCTCAGATCTCCTTGGACCACACATCGTGTGCCACTGTTTGTATTCAGCATAAACGGAGCATCAGTGTGGAAATCTCATCAGAACAACAGCAGTATGGTCAGATCAAGAGGAGCTAGCAGGAAGCCACCCTGTATCTTTCCAGAAGACTTGCCAGTGAGCGCATTTCGTACTCACGGTACCTACCTCCGAGGCGCTGGAGCTCGGCTGGGAAACGCGTCGGCTGTGCCTCCAGGCCAGCCCAAGAGCACGGCG
>NW_010558212.1:18005-46638 GCF_000687285.1 Phaethon lepturus | reverse complement strand
TTTCTGTGATTCTGTGATTCTGTGATTTCCAAATGATGGAAATTTTACCCCTGTCAAAAATATTTTTTTTCCCATTGACAGTATTAAGGATCTCCTATAGCAAGCTATTTAAATGAGATGACCTTCTGGTGATGCTAAAATTTTGGGGTGACACACAGAATTCCAGTCATCTTGCAGCTCCATGTCATTTCTCATTCTACTCTCGCCAATCCACATATCTAGTCTTAGATATATCTGATTAATATTGTTAAACAGGTTTACTTAATTTTTTTTCTCATATTGATCATGATGATTTTTCTGCCTTACAATGAGTAGAAGTAGGACAAATTTTCAGGTGAATTTGTTGTTTAATATTGTATATTTTGAAGAGATTTTGTTTGATCTTGGCCTTTCAATTGTTTGACTTTGTTGCTTGTGTCTCATCAGTGTAAGCAACAAAGGTTTTTCTTTTTTTACCCTAAATAATGCTCTGTCTCTGTTTGATATTTAAATTGCACTGGAGTTTGTTAAAGTTTTTTAGTAGTATTTTGAGTGCTTCTTGTTTCCAGTCAGTACCTGCAGACATGGTGAGAGCAATTTTCCTTGTAACAATTCAAAATTTAGAGTCCTTGCTGAACTTTACAATTCTCAGCTATGAGGCACAATTCATGTCGTGTAGAGATTAATCTTTAAAAAAAAAATCAAAACATGAGTATCAGCAATGTAAACAGTTTAGGAAGACTTTGAGGACTAAAATTCTATTTGAGTTCTGGGTATTCATCCAGTTCAAACCTGTTTCTCATGATCATGTCTTTCTTAAGAGTACTGAGTTAAGTCTAAATAAACCGTTAAGTTCTGAGATAAAGGTGTGTCCTGAAATTTTGTAGAGACAAAAATTTTGCTTTTCTTTGTAGGACAGGAAATAAGTATGGAAAACAATATGTTTTTGTGGTACCTAACCTGGCTGCCCAATATCCTAGGACCATTGACTGCTTGTACGCTCCAGTTTTCATAATCTGTACTTTTTTGTGCAGGGGTTATTGAAAGGTGTAAGATTAATTGCCTGAAGGGACCCAGTTTGTATGTCATCCCTGCAGAATACAGTAGCATATTTTTGACTTACCATAAGTGTTGAAATACATTGCTTTTAAAATTAGTGTGATAGCTAATATTGTTGATTCTGGCCAATGTGCTTCAAAATATTTATGAGTAATTTGGCCTGGAAAAAAAAAAAAGATAGCCCAGCAGGAGTAATTTCTAATACAGGCAACTTCAAAAGAGTATTCTAGCTGTTTCAAGAGCTAGACCAAAAATGTGACTATGAATATGTGGCACAGTTATTGTTGAATATTTTTTTAGTGTTATTGCACCAAAATGCATTTCCTACCTTAATTGAGTATAATCGTTCCAAAGGAAAAATAATAGTAAGTCAGTTTTCTTAATGTCAAGATCTAAAAAAAACCTTGAAAGAATACAGGAATAAATGGAATAAAATTCATGCCTACTTTTGATATCTTTTGCCTTTTTCCAGCCTGCTTCACTGCTATCCCTAGAATTCTGTCATGATGGGTTTGGATGGCATAATTGCTGCCCTTGTGCCATTTGAAGCCTTTCATTTTATAAAAGAGAAACTACAAACGGGAGGTTACATTCCCTTATTTTGATTTTAGAAGTAAAATTTTAAAACAGTGCAATAGGCAGCAGAAATGAGTTTTGAAGCTGCAACAGTGTTGACACTAGATCTTCAGACATGATCTTGAAAGATTCTCAAAAAATGAAATGCATTTAGAAGTTAAATCTGTCTCTTTCTTTTCTTTCATTTTTAAGTTTAGCTTTTGTTTTAAAGATTTAGTGTTCATTAATTAAATGTTTTATGCACTAATACATCCTTTCTGCTCAAACAGGAGTGAATTTCAAAGACTGGTACACCACAATCATGCAAATTTACTGCTTTTCATATTCATAAACCCTACACCTAACATATCCAACTTCACAGACTCCCTAACACACCTCAAGGGTGTACAACTGAAAAAGGAGGCAGAGTCAGCAACTACTTTACATGACTTTTTTTTTAAGACTTGGAAAAGTTTCAAAAATTTTAGGAGTGCAAATTATTTCTGCTAAGGGCAGAAACAAAGTTTGTAGAGTCGTCTTAAACACTGAAGAAACAAATTCTTAGAGGTTTTTTTTCTTCCTGTAGAGGAGGGAGATAACAGTTTGGCTAGTGCTTTGAAATGGTTGCCAGCGCCAGTGCTATACACAAAGATGTTTGTTGCTGTTCTTTCTCTTCTCTGTTCTTTCTTTCTTTAATTTGTGGTTTACATGGAGTCAGGTCTTGGTCCTAGTGAGTTTTCACAGTGATTTAAATGGGATCAGAATTTTGCCCACAGTCATTCACCTAGTAGGAGGCTTAGTAGAAGAGAACAGCAACTAACTGTCCGGTTAGTAAATGTCTTTGCACCTTACTCTGAGCCCACTGAAGCTAATGCTCTCATTGACTTCTGCAGGCACTGAACAAGGCCTTAACTGCATTAAATTCACAGACCATAAAAATGTAGATTACATACCTACAGACTCACAGACCTTGCACACAAAGTACTGCCAAGCAAAAGGCTGTAAAACTAGGAAGCAGAACAGGGGAAAAAAATAAACAAACAACATACAACCCAAAACTTTATTTAAAAAAAAAAAACACAGCCTTTCATTCTCACTATTAATTAATAAACCTGGTAGTTCCTAGACTGAGTTATGGCATTTACCTGGGTGCAAATCAAGTTCCACAAAAATTCTAAAGGCGGCCACAACTGAGCACGAAGCTCTGATAAGACTACTTGGCCATGTGGCTGGATTCATGTGTTCCAGCCATTACCAGTGGAGAAGTTTCAAAGTCAGGGCATGACTTCAAATAAATCAATGATCTCCTCTTACAAAGCCATCCTCCTTCACTGTTTGCATCCTTCTGGACTAGATGAGATAATATTTGAAGTTCTAGGGATATGATGAATCATCCTCCGTGGAGGCTACTGTCATGTTTATCCTAACCGTGCAGCTCTCAAATGAAAAGTGCTATATAGGTCCAATTGTACTTTCACTTTTTTCCAGCAGTGTTGTATCATCTTCCAAGCTTCTGTAGATGTAAAATAGGACACAAGAAAGGAGAATCAAGCCCTAGAACAGCAAAGTAGCATCATTTTGCTCACTGTTGCTTTCCTTCTGTGTAGCATTCCAGTTGTAATAGTTCTTGTAATCAACCTGAATGACAGTGCTAAAGCAGTCTATATGCTTTGGGCACATGTAATTTAGGGGGACACAGCCTTTCAGGTGTGATAGGCTTCTGAGACACAAAACTTGTTTCAGCTGCACTGGCAATAGATGTATGTTGCATTGGTTTTATCTATCACATAACTAGATCTATTGCACATATGTGGTTCAGTTACACTGTACCGTGTCAAAAGGCTGATGCTACCTAATGCATTGGATAGCAAATGAACCAAAGAGTCTGAGCTGAGAATTGCCTGAATTGTTCATGCTGCCCACAAGCCATAAGATTGAGTACTGAGTGTAAAATAAGCTGCTGAGCTGCTGTTTGTACTCGCCTTCCCCATTTACTGACTGGCTTTATGGAATAGCAACACATTCCAAGTGTAACAAAGTCTATCACCTTCCTGCTTGCTGTTCTAAGTTGTCAGAAGAAGGTGAGGGAATATTTTCCACATAAAAAAAAAAGATTAAAAATACCCAGGATTTTCAAGAAATCACATATTTAGCTCCTGCTCTTTCAATGGGAATACTCTCCCTGTGTCTGATGAATGTCCAGGACCGACTCACTAACTAAAGCATGATTGAAGTATGTTGAACCTTCCTATCAGATGTAAACCTAAGAGTTTTTGATAGTGAACAAGGTTTTCAAAAGCCATTTTAAATAATTTAGACAAGAGACTGACCTTTTATGTGAGGTTTGGCTCTGAAATCCCTAAAGGAATGTCAATTTGTCAATATTAGCATAATGCAAACATTTCTATGTTGCTCCTGTACTTAAATAAGTTTATTTAGAACTACCTCAGGTATCTATGCATTCACTATGCCAGGCAGATGTTTCAGAAAATTTTGTCAATCATCTGTCTATCTTTGTCACTCAGCTGGTGGGTCATATGAGAAAAGGGGGTTATAAAATACAGAAAGCCACTGAAATTAAATCCACAGGTATTTCATTTTCTTTTAAAATAATTTATCTTTTTAATATATATAAATGGAAAACATGAAAATGGAAGAAGAAAAAAATATATATGATCTCCCCCCTCACACACCCATCCTCTTTCACCTTTCATATCCTTCTGGATTAGACAAGTTAATAGAGTTAATTAGTCTTCTGACCATTGCTGGTATGGTAATCAGGCAGTTTTCTAGCTAGAATTTGTTCATTTTACACTATAAAATTATTTTAATACATTGGTAGAAATGTGGGACAAATGTGACCCCTTAAGCAACAGGTCTTTCCAATCTATCTTTCATATCCTATCAGTGAGATCTTCTGGTGTAATAACTATAAGGCTCCTTTGCTGCTGCACACAGACACACATACATGCATACATATAACAAAACACCGTTAGAGTTCTAATTTTCAGAAAATTCCATTTACTCTCCAGCAAAGCAGAACAATTCTTCAAAGGCACCCAGATTTTATTTTTTTAATCAGAGGTACTGAGTGATAAATTTGTTGGAGATCAAATGTATTCGACTACATGAAAAAGATTGTGATAGAAACTTATTAAGGCATTACATGAAAGAGGTAGAGAGGTATTCCAATTCAAAAGGAGACCAGATGCAATATAAAATGATCCCTTGCTTCCAGGTAGAGTGGAAGATGTAAATGTCAGGATGAATGTTGCAAAATATTCTAATTCCCCAACAAAATTAATAAGGTGTAGAAAAATCTGGTGGCTTTTGTCTCCTTTTGCATGGGACGAGCAAATACATCCAAATTGTTCCTGAAAGCCAATATTTTTACCATAAGGCATTTGTGACCTACATGGACCATTTGCTTTCTCTCTCGTTATTTATTCTATTACCAGGACAAATAATAAGCTCTCTACAAGCTTATGCATGGCCTAGCAATGAATATCATATTTATGCAGACAGATATTAAGCTTATTCTCATGATGGTCCTGACTTCTGTGACAGTCAACGTCCTCCATCCCATTTCAGTGGCATGCCTTCAACACTGGGCCCTTTACCCAGATCACTCAGTTTGAGGTTAAAATTGCCTGATGATTTCACAGGGCCAGGTTGTCAACTTCAATTCCCTTTAAAATAATCTCTGTTAATTTCCATAAATACTCTCCATATAATATCATTACAAGTGTCACCTAAAGTAGCTGACACCTCATGTTGATATGTGGCCTGATTTTAACGGTGTTTGCAACATGGACGCAAAAGTGAACATGAGGCTAACGCTGTTGATTTAACTATTCTTTGCTCTTAAAATTAACGTAAAAAAAATATTGCAGACTATCATTTGTTTTCATGTTGAGGTTTTTTTTTGTTTTATCATAATGTTTTATCCTTTTAACATAGCAGTCAGCTTTTACTGGTCATAATCTAATGGATTTCAGGTACAACAGATTCAATATGCTTCATTGCTTCATATGTAGAGGAAAAAAAAGATGGGATTTTTGCAAATCCTACAGTCTCTCTGTAACTTCTTCATTGTGGAACTCCATGTATTTCAATCACTTCTGGAGTTATCCATTTTTTAGTTTGAAAAACTAGGATGACATGGAGAAAGAATGGCCCAACGTTCGGAAAGTTTTAATGCACAGGCTGGAGAGATACCCTGCCCTGCCACAGATTTTCTGTCTCAACTTGACCAAGTCACTTAGCCATGTGTCCACAGCTTCCCATTTAAACAAAAACCTCACACTGAATTCAACAGGAATAGGTGATCATACTTGATAAACGTCCTTAGTCTTTCCCTGTACCCGTTTTTCATGTCTAAAATGGGGATTAGCAGCCTAACCCTAACTCACAACAGGTCTCCTATAGGGCAGATCATTTTAATGTGGTAACACACAGTTGTGCCCACCTCTTTTCACATGCCAGTGTTCCCACAGAGTCTCCAAAGTGGAGTCAGCTATAAGGTGACTCAAAGAAAAGAGGAATGAGGTAGCAATGGTTTGCACCCAGCCAAGTACACCTGCCCTTGGATGCTAGTTAAGATGGGTGAAGATATTCTTCAGTGCAGATTCTTAAAATAGACTCTTTTTATAAGAAATGATGGAACAGAAAATGTTAGAGAGCAGGAAATGTTTGGTGCTCGGTGCCTGTTATAAGTAACTTGAACTAAATGATCATCAGAGTTCAAAAAAAGACAGCTGATTAGATATACCTTGTCCAAAGGACTGTCTGGATGTATTTATCACTGTTCAGTTAAGCTGTCACACATCAACCAAAAAGATTTTTTTTCTCATCTTGTTTTTATTCCACGCTCTTTCCATTAAAGTTTTGTGCAATTGTTCTTTTTCTGTCCTTTTCATTGATTACATAATTCTGCAGTGCATTCTGAATTAAAGCTTTCTTCAAAGGTGGGAACATAAGAATCATCACTAACTGGCTGTATGAGATCATATGTTTCCTGTGCATTATCAGGGTATTCAACCAGCTTAACAAAGAAGTAATGTTAACAGAGTGTTGTACCTGCTTGATGCCATGGTCAGCTTGTAACTGCCAGACCTTGTAGACAGATGATAATAAAATAAATAATGTGTCAAGCCCCTAAGCCCACAGGATGCTGTAAGTATACTCAGTAACTGATGGCAAACACTTTTATGGACAGCTCCATCATCTGAAAGTGCTTGCAACTGAATGAATTTTAGAGAAATATATACTCATTTCCCATTTTAAAAGGGCTGGTTTTAATGTGAACTCTTTTTATATTAACCTGCCTTCCAGTCATACAGATCTTTCACTAGAAGTGGTCAAACTGTGATAGTATTATCACCAGTCAAAATCAAAAAAGGGGGACAAAGAGACAACATATTCTGAAAATAAAACCACGAGTTCTAAGGGTATTTCTGTTTTGAATCTCATATCTAACAAAATATTGTGCTGCAGTTAGGCTAAAGTTAATCAGCTGTCATCATCTGTATTCACAAACTCCAACCACATACAGTGTAATTTAATTGAGATGTTAAATTGGGAACTGGTTATCTGTGCTACAGAATTAATCTATTATGAATTTCACATCCTTCTCCCATCCAAACCTAGCCCAAAATATCATAATAGATTTTATTAACCCCATGCATTCTATGTGTTGGTTTGAGTCAGGGCTGTAGGTGAGAGTTTGCTTCTTACAGAAGTGCTTATTAAAAGCTGTACAGCATTTCATGAAGTTGATTGTCCCACATGAGTTCAGTTTAGTCTTGTAATAAATATATGCTGGGTCTAGGGAACTTAAAAGGTTGTCCAGAGGATTTGGAGATGTATTTTTTTTCTCCTAAAGTTGGCTACTTGTATCCTGAAAGAGACAGAACTCATGGCCTTTGAATCAAAACCAGAAAGTTAATAAGGAAAGTATTAATCTTCTAACAGAAATTTATAGCTCCCTTAGTTAAAGTAAGTAATGAATTAACTTTTAATAATTTTCCATAAGTTCTTCTCTGACGTTTGAAATTCCATGTTTGCATGCTAATAGTGACAAGGACTTCCAAATATAAGAGATACAATCAGGTGGGAACCTGCTAAAACAGACTGTTGGCTTTTCCAGTTTGAAAAGTTTGTCAAGTAGAAAATGTTAACTAGGAAAGTTAAAGTATTCGTTTGAGCTGTTGGAGGCATGACACCAATGTCTTTAATTCCCATCAAGCAAAAGGATTTACACACAGTATGTTTTCAAGGACTTATGACGTTCCTTGGGTAGTTTGTACCTAGAAAAATCAAATAACTTCAGCCACCCTCTGTACATACCAGTGAACATCTGGTTACCATGTTGTATGGATGTTAGGGGATAGAAATAGTGAGACTAATTCTTGTTTCAGTTATTTCAGAATGACTGAGGAATCCACCTGTTGGATGCTATAAATGAAAACACTGTAGATAAGGGAGAAACAAGAATGCCTATTTTTCTATTTCTACAAATATGTGTGTGTGTGTGCATACATACACACATGCATATTAAAGTATGATATTTATGGGTCCAGCTCTAGGAGTTTCATTTTCTATACTAATGATTATTTCAATCTAATTTATTGGAGATTTTCACTGGCTTTTTTTTAAGGATCATTTTTAAGTCTTCTAAGTGGTTTGAGATTAAAACATATTTGTAGTATAGGTAAACTAAGGATCAAGGAGATGTGATGAAAAAATATCTGCTACTAACTATTTGGATTATTTAACAAAACAGAATTCTGTAACAGTACCTTTAAAGCCCAGTGCCAGCGCTTTTGATAGTGCCACAGTTTGGTATTGCATCCTTAGCAATAAAGATGAGGTGATTAAAAAAACCCAATATTTTATCAAATTTCTTGTTAACATAGCAGCCTGAAAGCAAATCAAACTTTCACCTTGTTCCTTTGAAATCATCCACTGTATTGCACTGGGAAAAAATCTTTTAAATGGCATTGTCCACTAATTGTTACAAATTTTCTGGTGCCCACATTTTCCAAGACTCTCTCTACACATAAATATTTGTCAGTATTTGTCAATATTTGTCAAATAATTAATTATTATTATAATAATGAGAATGCTATACTATAGCTGGAATAAATGCTGTCAGTTATTTGCTTCATCTTTAGTAATGGGCTGTATTTCTTCTTCATAATGAGGCTGTTTCACACTATGATGAGAACCAGCCTCTCTTTCTGAGGAAAACCCAAAAACTACACATATGTTGTGCTATTTTCACTGTTTTCATTAACAATTATAAATCTTCTGAAGGATGGCATTGTACACACTTGCCTGTAACACTGCATGTTTATTGCTGACTGAATCTAGATAGGTAGTCTTGCGGCAGATTCATAGATGTCATGCCATGGCTTGGTATTGGCCGAGGAATAGCATGAATGAGAAAGAACCCCCTACTAAAATGAAGTACCACAGAAATAATTCTGAATATGCTTGAGATATTTGTTAAATAGATGGCAGACAGCCTTTAGAGTGATGAATACAATGATAACATAAACCCAGTAAAAAACTCCTTTCTGGTATTTTCCTCTTGAGCTGTAGAAGAAGCTTAACTAGAAATACGTCCAGATTTCAGTGAAACTGTTGAAATGAGGGTTCTATATGTTTGTGAAAATCATTCACATTGGATATGATAGCAGTGTGCAAACAAAATGATTCAAATACTCTTCATCCCGCAGCCTTCAGATTTTTCAGTGTTTCTTTCAGACAAACTGAGAGTAACCATTAAACATAAAGGGTTCCCCCATAGTTCTCTAGCACTACTGTAGAAAATATGCTGAATGCTGCAGATACCAAAAGTAAAACTAAACCCTATCTATATAAAGACACATTTTATTACTGAAGTACCATAATTGCTTAGTACAAGGAATAATAGGTGGCAAATAGAAAGTCAGGCAGGGAGCTCTTCTCACAACTGCTAAGGGAAGGATGCCAGCCTTGGACTCATTAAGCATATTTATTAATTACAGCACAACTGCATTAAAGGAAAATTAAGACTGTAAAGTAAAGCAAGGAAAAGTTAAGAAGTGCTAGAATTAAAGTGGCATGTGCACTCTTAATTCCTCCCTCGAGTGTGTGCCTTAATTACATGAGCACATACTCTTTTTTCCCCTGGACCCCAGCTTCATTCAGTGCTTGTGGCTCAGCGTCCAAGTCTCTAATGACCATCTTGAAACTGAGATTTTTATTTTTTTTAAAACATGTTCTGCTTTCATCGTATGTGAAAACATGTTTTCCCCATGTATTTAAAAATGTGAGACTATGGCACAAAGGGTATCCCTCCCTGTCTGTAACTTATCTTGGCACAATTTTAAAGATGGAGTTCATATACTTTCTTTCAATAGCTGGCAGTTGTTCTTAACTTGAGTGAAGATACGCATTTCTCTTGTGATAAATCTTCCAGAAGCAAATGTGTCTTGTTGCAGAAGAATATAATTTTTTAAAAAATAATAAAGATTTCAACCTGAAATGTTAACATTTGGCAAATTCAGAAGCATCTGTAAATGAATCATGAAACAAGGGTGTTGTTAAACCTAATTATTGGCAGCAATTCCATCTGTATGATAATAATCTACTGCAAAACAGGTAGAATTGAACATGAAGCTTTTTATGTAAAGCAGTAAATCCGTGGAACTCCTTATCAGCAATATCGTGGATGCAAAAATTATATGTGGGTTTCACAGGAAGTGGACAAATACTTGGAAAATGCATCCTTTGAGATCTGTTAAACAGGTAAAATATATGGGGAACAAGAAAACTTCTAAATTAAAAGTATCCCGGGAGAGCATTGGTTGGGAGAGTATTGCATTTTCTCACTCTTTTCTTACCCTTTCCCAGGTGTCTACTTCAGGTGCATGTACTTTTACCTTTATTCTTCAGACTAGACTAGTCTCCTATTTTTGCTACCTCTTGCTTTGTGGCTCTGTGTTTCCCAGGGCAACAGTATTACCTGTATATTGGGCAGAGCACACTCCAGAAAGATGATGTCTTTCACACAGAGATTGTTCAGACCATCATTGGGAATGGTAAGCTGCAGATGTTGAGGTGCAACCCTGGTGCCTATCTTGTCCCCAGATCTGTTCCATCCAGCTGTAGGTTATCCATCTTTAGATACTTAGTCATGGTGGATATGCACACCTGGGTACTCCCCCCACCAATTCCCTGATGTCTGATCAGGATCTTTGCCTTTGCAGAGCAAGTGGTGTATATTGGTCACAGGAACTGGAAAACAGCTTGGAAATAGTGAAACTCTTAAACCTAATCTCATCACCATCACGCATAGCTCCTCGTCTGTGTCTTAACCTCTTATAGGTAATAACTGTGATGCTGATCTTCATGGAGTGTTGATCTGAACTGGGAGAGTTGTTCTTATGTTGCTGGTAGCAACATAGCTGCTGGCTTAATACACTCTTGTTTAAGGGAAATGGTCAGCACAGTATAGCCTCAGCAGAAATTGTGCAGGGAGAGAAGGAAGAGATGAACTGTAGCTAGAAAAGGGAAGGCAAGTAATACTCATGTGTGGACAGAAAATGTAGGATGTTCCACCGTTTCCTTTCAGATTCCTACCACCAGAAGGAAAACAAAATATTTTCCTAAGATTTGAAGAAAGAGCACAACCATCTGAACGGCTCACTGATTTTTGAGTGCCTCTAAGCCAGTTTTATCTATTTTATTTCCAGTAAATTTCAGTGGTGGTACGGAATACCATTGCAAAACAGATTATATACTTGGCCATGCTTTAGTATAAAAAATGTATTTTGACCTACATATGCAGGAATAATCAGGGAAAGGTATTCTACATACCTTACAGTGGCTCTAGCTCTCTAGTTACAGGCATTTTGAGAAAGGTATTGGCTGTATGAAGTGAATTTTGAGAAGAGCAGCTTGAAGATCAGCAGGACAAAAAGAGGAAGATTACAAGGAAAATTTGATTAGCTGGTTCTATACAGTTCGACTGAACAAGTGTCAAAGTGAAAAAAATCTATGTATGACCACTTGATATTTGTAACTGCTGTCACAGATCTGAGTTGTTCACTGGCCGCCTGATCAAGGGAGTTCTATTGATGAAGACTTGCGCTACTTCAAGTACAGCAGGCATTGCACTCGCAGGCTCCCATCCTGCTGGGGAACATCAACCACCTAACATCAGCTGGAAAAGTAACACGACGAGCTGTAGGCAACACAGGAGACTCCTGGAGAACATGGAGGATAACTTCTTAAGGTAATAGACAGCCTTACCAGAGGCAATGTGATATTGGACCTGTTGGTCACCAATGCAAGTGAGCTAATTGGTGACATCAGGATTGGAGCAGCTTGGGCTGCAGTGATCATGCACTGGTGGAGTTCACAGTCCTGAAGGATATGGGTAAGGCAAAGAATAAAGTCAGGACCCTGAATTTTAGGAAAGAAAATTACAGCTCTTCAAGGAGTTAGTCAGTAGGACCCCCTGGGAAACTGCCCTCAGGACAAGGGAGCAGAACAGAGGTGGCAGACCTTTAAGGACACTTTCCATAGAATGGAACAGCTCTCCATGTCCAGGTGTAAGGAATCAGGAAAGGAAGGCAAGAGACCAGCATGGATGAGAGGAAACTTGATGAGCATGGCTGAGTGGAGACCTGCTGGGCAAACTAAAGGGCAGGAAAGAAATGCACAGGCAGGGGAAGCAGGGACAGGGATCCTGGGATGAGTACAGAGACGCTGCCTGGGTTGTGCAGGGATGAGGTCAGGAGAGCCACGGTGCAGCTGGAACTGAGCTTGGCAAGGGATGCAAAGAATAATAAGAAGGGCTTTGACAGGTACATCAGCCAGAAAAGGAAGGTCAAAGAAAGCGTACCCCCCTTGGTGAGCAAGACTGGCAAACTGGCAACAATGGATGAAGAGAAGGCTGGGGTACTCAATGGCTTCTTTGCCTTAGTCTCCACTGGCAGTCTTCACTTCTCTTCCCACACCTCTCGAGGGGATGGCCTGCAAGATGGGGACTGGAGGAGCAAAGTCTCTCCCACTGCTAGAGAAGATCAGGTTCGAGACCACCTGAGGAACCTGAACATGCACAAGCCTATGGGACCTGACGAGATGCATCCCAGAGTCATGAGGGAATTGGCTGATATAGTTGCCAAGTCACTCTCCATGGTATTTGAACAGTCATGGTAATCAGGTGAAGTCCCTGGAGACTGGAGAAAGGGAAACATTACATGCATCTTTAAAAAGTGTAGCAAGGAGGACCTTGGGATCTGTCAGCCTCAGCCCCAAGTGGCCTTCCATGATGGAATGACTACATCCGTGGACAAGGGAAGAGGTATGGATGTCATCTATCTGGACTTCTGTAAGGCCTTTGACATGGTTCCCCACAATATCCTTCCTTCTAAATTGGAGAGAGAGGGATTTGATGGGTGGACTGTTCAGTGGCTAAGGAACTGAAAGATTGCATCCAGAGGGTAGTGGTCAATGGCTCAATGTCCAGATGGAGATCAGTGATGAGCAGTGTCCTTCAAGGGTCTGTACTGGAACCGGTACTCTTTAATATCTTCATTCATGACACAGACAGTGGGATCGAGTGCACCCTCAGCAAGTTAGCAGACACCAAGATGAGTCCTACAGTTAACATGCCTGAGGAACAGGATGCCATCCAGAGGGACCTGGACAAGCCTGAGGAATTCATGAGGTTCAACAAGGCCAAGTGCAGGGTCCTGCACCTGGGTGGCAGCAGCTCCCAGTATCAGTACAGACTGGGGGATGAAGGAACTGAGAGCAGCTCTGCCAAGAAGGACTTGGGGGTTTCTGGTGGATGAAAAGCTGGACATGAGCCAGCAATGTGCATTCGCAGCCCAGAAGGCCAACTGTATCTTGGGCATCCAAAGCAGCATGGCCAGCAGGTCGAGGGAGGTGATTCTGCCCCTCTACTCTGCTCTGCTGAGACCCCACCTGGAGTCCTGCATCCAGCTCTGGAGCCCTCAGCACAGAAAAGACATGGACCTGTTGGAGCAGGTCCAGAGGAGGGCCACAAAAATTATCAGAGAGGTGGAACACCTCTCCTGTGAGTACAGGCTGAGAGAGTTGGGGTTGTTCAGCCTAGAGAAGAGAAGGGTCCAAGGAGACTTCATCGCAGCCTTTCAGTACTTAAAGGGGGCTTTTAAGAAAGATCAGGACAAATTTTTATTAGGGCCTGTAGGACAAAGGGTAATGGTTATAAACCTAAAGAGGGCAGATTCAGACTAGATAGAAGGAAGAAATATTTCACAGTGAGGATGATGAAACACTGGCACAGGTTGCCCAGAGAGGTGGTAGATGCCCCATCCCTGGAAACATTCCAGGTCAGGTTGGATGGGGCTCTGAGCAACCTGATCTAGTTGAACAAGTGCCTGCTCATTGCAGAGGGGTTGGACTAGATGGCCTTTAAGGGTCCCTTCCAACCCAAACATTTCTATGATTTTATGATTCTATGATTTACAGGTGATGGAATGTAGTTAATAGTTAATTAAAGGTAGAATAAAACTGAGAAATGGATCAGGATCAGGAAGACTACTCTAGGAGTAATGTCATGTGGTCTGTAAGTCTCCGAAGGTTGTGAGAGAGGTTTCAACATATAAAACATTAAATATTGTCAAGGTTCTTGAGAATATTCTGTCATCCTGTGTGTGCACAGAGAAAGGCAGGGTAATCTTACAGAGCTTTCTTCAATACGCCAATGTAGGATTCTTTTTTACCTTACATAAGTGTATTAATCAACTTAAAACATGTTCCATTATGAAATGATGGCTATGTGACTCTTCTTTCGAACCAGTCTCTTTGGAAATAAGAAGAGTCTCTATTTAAAATTCACTCCCCTGGAGTATGTTGCATTTCACCCCATGATGTACTATGCATATATTGAGTATTTCTCCTACATTGTAACAAAATGTAGGTTCAATGTAGCCTTAACTATAACTTGTTAAGCTTTCACGGTTTTAAGTAAAACTCACACAGCATACAAGACTTTATATGTGTGCTTTCTGACGGACACTGGTAGGACTATATGATGAGAGCAAGACAGACGGATGATAATACAGTGAGCAAGAAATTTTTTTAACTTTCATCTCTGACAGCAAGAGAAAGCTCGAGTTTATTGCAGAAGAAATTACTGGTTTTGTCTCTTGTGTAACTGGTCACATTCTGAGTTGACCACAAGGTCTGAACTCAGAACTGACTTGTGCTGATACTTGACAAGTTAATCACAGTCAAACTTCACTGCTAAGACAGAGCAACCCCTTTCCTCTGTACTTACCACCTCACACATTTTTTTAGGACGTTCTTCTTCGTGCCCTCAAGTGGAAACTAATTGTTACTGCATCTGTAAGGCAAAAATGCCATAGCTTTGTACAGAACAGATAATCTTTAAGGGCCCCTGCACTGTTTTGTAACAGCTTTTTCTGAAAAAAGACTGGATTAGCATAAACTCCCTAAACTGAAGGGTGATTCCAATGCAATAAGTAAAATTCTGCAAATTATCTAAGACTGACTTCGTGTGTTAAATCAACAGTTTATTCAATAATAAGTTGCTTTGCAAGATGTTTTCTCAAGGCAGGGAGTTTTTAGGTTTTGTGTTTTAATAGTTTCTGAGAAAAAGTCTTTAACACACTGAAGCAGAAATTACAACATAAACATATGTTTGGCTGAGCTCTTCTAAAAATTGGATACAGCATCCTGGTGTGGGGACACCCTTGGTTGAAACAGGCTGTCTCACTAAGACATTCAAAGAATAAGACCTATACCTATGCTCAACAGTCCACAGATCTCTCAGGATGTGTAAAGTCCAGGTTTCCACATATGCACTTTTGTCAGTGTGTGTGTTTTTGTTTAACTTTTGACATTTCTGTACCTTTAGTTTTGCATCATTCTGTCTAATCAACCTCGAAGAGAATGTGTCTTTCTGTCATGAGTCAGGGAAAATGAAAATAGCCACTGCAATTTTAATTATGGTGGACAATAAATAATATTTGACTGAAAAAGCCAAACTGCTACAGTCACCCAACTACTTAACTAAATATATGGAATGCACATAGAAAATTATATTTGATGTTTGTACCCTCATCTATGAAGTATAAAATTTTCTTTCATATTTATCTTAAATGATGGGTAAATCACTTTTTTTTTCAGTGATATGAGCCTCTTTCTATTATTAAGTTTTTGGGAGTGGTTTTCTTTTACTGAATTTTGTTTTTATTTCAATCCATGAATTAAATAATTCATATGCTTAATTCCTAGCTTTTGAATTTATTTCCAAGTTTTACCATTAATTTCTATTACCCTTAATAAGAAATCTGAAAGTTGCATGATACTGGCTTTGTATGTGTGCTGAATAACTTTGATTTTCAGATTTGGCTACTTTCTTCAAATACTCTGAATAAAGAATTTGCATGTTGCTCTCAATCACAGCATACACAGAAGTCGTTGTTTCCATGAACATCCCTGGCAGTAAATGCCCTGCCCAGGGTATTAAGGGGGAGCAACGATAAAGTGATGTTAATTCAGCCAAAGAAAATGTAGTGAGCCATAACCTCAGCTTGCTCACATCGGCATAGCACCATTGTAATCAATAGAGTTATGTTAGTTAATACTGGCGCATTATGTACAAAAGCTTGAGGTATTCACAGGAATCTAATTAAAATTATGAGAGTTATTATCTAGAAACACCATTTTATCATCAACCATGTCAAAGTGCTTGGTACCAGCATTGGTAAACAGCTTTCCAGTGATGTGGATGTAAAGTTTCATAGGCTGTGCTTTTTCTTTTTTCTCCCATACATATATGCATATTATATGGCAGCTTTTCTCTTTTTCAAAGAGTACTTTCAGGCTGAAGTTCTCTTGCAGATGTCAAAGGTAAGCATAAAACCCAAATGGGTCAATATCTGATGTTCCAGATGAAACAACTCCACTGTGGGGTCAGTGAGATCAGCGCATTGATTTTGAAGCTTGCAGTCCCCACAAAAGTGGTCAACAATAGCTGGTGTCACAGAGTATTAGGTTTCTGCATCTGAATCTTTGGTTGATTTTTTGTACACATTTCAAATTAATTAACTAAAACTGCTGTTACTCATAATGAGTGAGACTGTGAAGTGCTCCTTATGAAGTTGAAACTTGTGATTAATGACCTGTCTCAAGGTTATTTTTGTGCTGTGTGAAGAGCCCATGGTTCTTCATGTACTATTTTGCGGGCTACTGTCAGACACACAGATAAAGGGAGTTATTTGTGAGAGGGTGTCATCCTTGCGCACAGCCATATTGCACTTCCAGAGCATATAGGACTGTATGGCTGCATAGCCATGCACGATTTGTTGTGCACAAACGATTTTAGTTCAGAGGGCCTGCGGACATTTCTCCCTGCAACAGCAGGATGTATTGTGGACTATTCCAACTCTTTATCCTATGTGATGAACAAAGCTCCATGTTTTTGTCAAAGCTATGCCAATTCAGGCAAAACTGAGAATGGACTCCTAAAACTTTGGAAATTTTACCTCTCTAATTTGGTGGTCAAAACGCTCATTGATTCTACCCACTAGTTAAAGAGTCAGAAACTGCTTTTAAACACACATTGCATCTTGCATTAGGCACCATTTTATGTCTTTGCATGAATACCATTTGAAGGAGGTCAAAGCTATTCCAGAGTGTGTATGTTTCCTGAGAAAATGCACCCTAGTGATGCATTTATATACAGTCTGATTCATGCTGAATCGATGAAGTAATTTAACTGTTGTGAGCCTGCAGCCAATGATGCATAAATCAAAAGATGGGGCCTCACAACATTCATGCTCATATTCTGTCAGCATGATCACTGCTGCATTCCCCTAACTTATTGTCATCACTTTAAGGACTGTGTGACAGTTTGCCTATTATAACTACCCAGAAAGTGTTTTGCCTAAAATAATCCTCTCCAGACTACAATACACCACATCATCAGTTTCTGACTGAAAAAATATGGGCATTCATAGGTTACAGTTTGTTGATTTTAGCCACTCACTGGTAATTCTGTTGGTTTGGCAATTGGTTGTCAGCACTGAAAGGTCTGCAGTGCAGAGGGCTGTGCAACTTTGTTCAAGCTGTGTCTTGATGAGATGAATTCTAATGAATCCCTCCTCTACGTGCTGAAGCTTAATCCCTATTCAGAAAGGATTAGTATTCAAATTTATCATAGAATCAAGAGTGATTAGTGGTCTATCACATACAGTATGTCATGGAATATTCACAGGAAAGCTTGGGATGTTTCTTGTTTATTTCTCAATTTTTATGATATTCGTACAGTTAGCGGGGTGGTCTTTCTGGTAGTTGTCATTTGCTGTTAGAAATTAGTGATTAAAATGTTGCAAGGAGCTGGTAGGGAAAACTTCAAGTCTCACTGCACTGTGTGACACTTAGCAGCTGTATGCAAATGACAAGAAAAGTTCTTCGTTTCCTGGGGGAAGGTCAATATGAATTCTGGTTGGACGCATTGGCTCAGTAGACATAGTTTTGATCCTGCCTGTCTAAAGAAGTTTCTGACGGGACATTTGATCACAAGCATGCATTACAGTGGAAGGCTTGTAATGGAGCATTTGACTGAAGAAAAGTTGCAGATGCAGGACATGGATAGTCAATAAAAGCACTCTTTTAAAGTTCCTCCATTAATAAAATGGAGCTAGGTTTCTTCCAAAACTTAGAAAAGTTTGAGTCCTGTGAGGGATTAGGTGGATCTAGTTTGGAAAAAAACAGGAAGAGTAGTACCACTGGGTAAGTGAACCACCAATCAGTTCAAACAGCAGCGGTTGCAGCTGTGAATCAAATAGTTCCTGAGTTCAGAATAACACTCCTTCTGTGAAATTTCAGCAGAGGAGTCTGTGTTGACTAATGACCCAGTAGTGAGCTGCAAGATTCTGTGTGTGCATTTCAAGAGCGCCTTTCTGTCTCCTCCTTTCCCCCTAATACACAGTACACATAATAGAAAAAGCAGGAAAAATATTTCAGATTATGTCATGGTGATAAGAGTTACAGACACAAATAAAAGTGATATTTCTCCCCATATCTATTACAAATGTAAATGTATACTGTTTTCTGGCACATTTTTTACAAATTTTTTATGTTAGTTCCAGATTCAAAGACTACTGAAATCAATGGAAATCTCGCTTTGATCTGTGTTGTGTGGGTTTTGGTTCTTAAGAAGGTTGAATGAGAAGCAGAAGAATGGAGAATGTTTTCAGGTCAGAAAAAATGAAAAAGCCCCTATTAGTGAATAGGTCACAGGATTAAAAAAAAAATCATATTGTGGATATTTAAGACAACAGCTCAGTATTTCTTACTTGCATGTTGATACTATCAAGGAATTGCATCTTCAATTAATCTCCTGAAGTACCAGCATGTAGATAACCAGTCTGATCATGGAGGAGTCCAGTATCTTATGGACGTATGAAACATTTGATATAAATACGAAGTGTGAGCAAGGGACAGTAAGGGAGGGCCTAGAAGAATTAATGGTTGTATATTCCCACTTAAACTGGAAGTCCTGATCTGTCAGTACTGTGATATTTCTTTGTAATTTCTTATACATAGCTTGAATGTGTCATGATTCCTAATTTCAGACACTAGGTCAATATGACTTCTTTGGCACTCGTCACCACATTTTTAGGGTGTTCTATCATGCTGACATTGTGCTTAGTGGAACAGTAAGGAGTTAACTGAAAGCTTAAATGCTCAAATGTGTCACATAAGTACCTTAAAAATTTAGTTTGCACATATATACTTAGCTTTCACTGACTCTTAAATTAGATGTAGGTCATGGTCAAAGTGAACTGCTAGTTTATGTAGAGAGAGGGAAATCATGTTAGGAGGTGCAAAAACTGAGCTACTCCTTTGTTGCAATGAGTTTCAGCTCACTTTGTGATCACTTCGTTTAATATCAGTGCTCTGAGGTCAACGGAGTACTCAGTCATGTTCTCAACTGGGGTAAATTAGCTTACATCAGCTAAGCATCAGTATCATCAGCTGGCAATACCACCTTTGCAAACAGTTGATTATTCTGAAGGAAGCAGGACAGTCAGGAGAACTGAAAGCCATAAAAAGAATAAGAAAAGCTCTAGGAGGTGTAACATTCCTATTACAGCTAACCATGCTGCACCAGCTCCCTGGTCACACCGAATCCAAAGCCAAATAAGTGTGGTTTAGGCACGTCCCACACCCCTACATAGTCTCTAGTTGCAGCCTCACTCCAAACCTATGTTTAGTTAAATGAGAAATATTACAATGTATGCTGGAACGGGGGAGCTATTTCCTACCACTAGCAAGCAGTCATTTCATAGCTCAGACTGTAGAATTAGATTACATTATTTACTTAGCTTCCTGAATGTTGTGTTCTGGTTGTGAAAAAGTCTTCTAAAAATCTACTGACAGATGGATATTTCAAAATAATGTTTCATTTATGTAAGATTCCTGATGAAAAAATATGAGGCAACAAGGAATGCAAACGGTCTAGAGGAGAGAAGACAATGAAAAAATAACTACAAATAGTTTGGAAGACACTCCAACAAGAGACAAAAACAGGAATTTTAGTTGGAAATCCTGCCCTTCAAGAGTAAAGACAGTTTGAATAAGATATATCTCACCTATCTAATGAAAGTGAGCCATACCTTTGTACAGTGTAAGACAATACAGTTCAAAATGACAATGTGGCTTACCAATGTTAATTGCCACCATCTTCATGTGGCAATTATGGCTAAAATATCATCGACATGTTCTGTCGGGAACAGATACTTTGATCCATCTCAACACACGTATCACTGCCAAGATTGTGGTCTTCTGTTTCAAGGGAATGGACTAGAAGCCCTAACAAGTGGGAAGGATGAGAACAGGCATTTACCTATAGCAGTAGGTGGGTAGTGAGCTCCTGGTAACTAGTGAGGGTCGTGTATGGTGAACAAAAGATGAAGGAGATCTCTGACTCGTTCTTAAAACCTGATTACTGAGAACAAGCTAAGCATCTCACTAAAACTACTACTCCTGACTAGCTAAATCACTTAGCAGCTTCATCCCTTTCCATGGAAGCTCGTACCTGGCAAAATATCTTCTTAACGCATGACTGCTGTTTTGTAAAAAAAAAAACCAACAAAAATGATGTGCTGTCCTGTGTGCCCTCAAAGCATCCTTGTTAAGGCAGAGTGTCTCAGAGAATCTCCTCTCCTCTGCTGCAGTGGTTTTATTCTCATTTCTAGTGCTTCTGAACACATTAACCTACAACCAAGCAATACATATAGGGGTTTAGTTAGATCCCTTTGTCAGGTAATTATTGATTAATCTTAGTAGCTTGAAGTTAGTATAGCTAAAAAGGGGAATGAAAGAAGAAAAGTTTGTAGCAAGATGTCTTCTATTTCTCCTTTATATCTTAAAATAAGAGAAAACTTTATCATTGTGTGTTGCATCCGTTCAGAGAGTTAAAACACTAGCCGCTCTGAGACAGACTGTGAAAGGAAGATTATGGTAAGAAAAAGCAAAGTCAAACACTGCAATCCTGTTTATCATCCAATCAGTAGATTTACCAGAGTTTTGTTTTCTGTTCTCTCATGTTCACATGGTTTAATCAGTAATCTTGTTCATTGCATGAGGGGTACTGATTGCCTTACAGGTGCCTCACATTATTTGGAGTAAGTTACCTAAGTCTGGGTTACATTACAGCCGGTTGGCACCACAGCTGGCTGTGCTTTTGCTAGCTGTTATGTATTATACCGTCTCTATCTCCTGACCAGGTATTAATAGATTTTCCTCAGTAACGCACAAGTGATTAATGAGATGAGAGGATAAAATACTCCACCTGCTGCAGCAACCATGAAAACTGAATTAGTGAGTAGGGAAAAAAGGGAAAAGGAGTCTCAATGCTTCCGTGTACTGAACAAGCCAGATCAGCTGCTTATTTGCCTCAGCTCCTAATGACACTGTTGTGAATGAGTTAGTGCTTCCTGAATTAGACCACTAGCAGACAGTCAATCCAGGGAAAAGTATGCATTACTATGATAATTGCTTGTATACCATAAAAAAAAACCCTATCTGTCTTCAAGACTGTAATCTTAGGAAAAATGCCTTATACTCATTACTCCATTGTGTAATATTTAAGAACAGTAAATTGCTTATTAAAATACACAGTGGAATAAATGCATTGATGAGAGTTTTAGAAGGATGTAGAGAATGTGCACTGTGTATAAATGACATGTGTTTCCAGTGTTTTGTTGTTATATGAAGAAGGAAAAATCTCTATTACAGTAAGCACTTTAACAACCATAAGCTTGGGCTCAAACTGTGTGACTCTAACAAAACATGAAGAAAACTTCTCAATCTTTATTTGAAATATATTAGTAATCTTTATTTGAAACATATTATATGCAAAGCAAGAATTCCTTTACTTAAATTACATGCATTAATTTTCCTTGTTATGTTTAAATTAATGTAAGTCTTAGCAATCCAAAGCTAAACAGAATCCACAAGTACTTACCAAACAAACAAACAACCCTGTGCCCTCTTTAAAAAAGTAAGCCTTTCAAGCATACTCTGCAAAGTAATCAACTGTTGAACCATAGAAGATCCTGGAAATATAGTCACCACTCCTGTTGCTTTATAAAAGGCATGTGTCTCAGCAGCCAGGTGGATGGAAATGTAAAAACTTTTACATTTTAAAATCTCCCATTTAAAACTAGTTTATCAACTTCAACTTTTTTTTAAGAGCCGCAGAGTTTTGAAGACATCATTTGCAGCTGATTTTTTAAACCAACACTTGCAGTTTTCAGCGAACAGTCAGGAACTGACATCTGCAAGCGAGAGTTCTCACACTCAGCTACTGACTGCCAGCAGCCTTTCCACTTTCATTTCCATGGAAACTGGGCAAGGAAAGTTTGTAGAAAGTTTGAGGGGTTTTTTGGGTTTTTTTGTTTTGGTTTGGTTTTTTTAATTCTTATTATATTCACCCAACCACTCAGCTTGCAAGGATGGGAATTAACCCACAGCATCCAGAGGAGTTCATGTGTAACTGGTGCTTTCAGCAGACGGAGTCTAAAGCTGCTGCAAGATCTGAAGTTCATCAACTGGAGCTCCCTATTGTGACATTTTTACCCTATTTGGTTTTGTTTACTGGTAAGTCTCAAAAGCTTTGGTGTTTCAGTAGCAGTTTTGCTCCTTAGGAACATACTAAACAGAGGGCTAATAGAAAGATGTAGATTACTTGGGCAGAGTTTTACATCCAGTTTCTAGACACCAACCACTGTATAGCACATTGCCAGTGTATGTGTATTAGAGATGGTAGTTCTTCAATACAGAGCTTTGTGTCCTCAGAAAGAGAGCCTGCATTTACACAGGATCTGAATCTGTTCCTATTCACTTGGATTTATAGCTGAACACAACTGAAGACAGGGTTCTGATTCTGAATTTATTTCTTTCTTATTCAGTTCATACAGTCATACATTTCCACTGAGCTGAATTAACTCATCCTGGATTTACCTGAAAATTAGATCCAGTTCAATTCAATTTAACAAATGTGAATGTCAATGAGTACTTCGGAAACCGTTGTAACACAGCATTTGTTAGTCATCTCGATGGCAATACTGAAACTGCCCAAGCATAATATTCTGTAAGTTCTAGAAACCTATCTATTATAACCAAATGAGTCTCTTCGAATCTATTTAGTCCCGTACAACAGTGAACATTGTTTGCAAATAAAAAAACTCCTAAAAAAAAAAAGAATGTTACTCACTTTCCCTAACAATCTTCATAACAGTGCTGGATTTCATTAGTAGACTGTTTTCAGCAGTGTAAGATATTCAAGAATTCCAAAAGTGGCTGGATTAATCAGGTGTCAGTGAATACGTTGAAATGAATAATGAAAAAAGAAACCAAGAACCTATGAAAGTATTCAGATGGTTGGTAATAAAAAGTTCAGCAATTATTTGATCATGTTGCTGAATAATTAAAAAAACGGAAATTTATTCAGGAAAAAATGTCAAAATTTGTATTATGAATAATTCATAATGAATAATTCATCTATCTCTGCAATATATAGAAATGTTCTTGCTGTTCTGCACATACATTTATACAGTTACTTTAAAGTTTCAGTTCCAGTGGCTCGAGGCAGTGTTCAGCAGCCGAATAAATCCAGGACCACACCAAACTGCCCATGCAAACCAGAAGACCTAATAAACAATGTTTGCTTGTGACAGCCCAACTGACACTCTCACCATGCTAGTGCAGTCCTGATCACAGGTGCACAACAGCTGTTGAACGTGCTCCCTTTTCAACAGTGGTTGTTGGAGTCTCCAGGGAGAGCTTCAGCCACAACTAGTCACAAGATTTTTGAGGTTACATCCTCTGTTCACATGCAGAAACCTTTTTAGACACCCTTCTCCTCCCCAGCTTTGACAGGCAGGGCTTTTATTTCCCTCCCTGGGAATCATCTCTCTCTCTGTATCACACTGAATGGCCCTTGTTATACTCCCCACCTTGTGTGTATTTCTGACCTGCCTCTGAACACTCACAGACCAGAAGTCCACCAGCTATTGGGTAACTTGTTGGATGCCATTTTTTCAAAGATGGGTCTTCCACTCGCTACTAAAGCCTGGTACACTCTGTCAACCATTGTTTGGTACAGTAGACTGTGGACTTCATCCATTAGCTGTATAATTTTGGAAAATAAAATAATATTTCAAACTTGATTTACAGTTGCTGTTACAGCTTTCACAGCTTTGGTTCTAGGGGAGCTGCAACTTGAATGTCTCCTTGGACAACAGGTGTGACCTCAAAGTCCACATTTGGACTTCGGCACATTTGTCTTATTACTTTTACTAATCTAGTCATGAAGCTCCCTACATAGAGAAGTGTAAAACTACACAAGTCTTTTGTTTAGAAGGAGACAGACAGGTTAGTGTATTGTAGTGCATGCAGAGAATCTGTTCTAGATGCAGAATACAGAAGCCCACAAATACTTCCCTGCTACAACAATTTTGATGTTTTAATGATTATTTAGTAGCTTATCAAGTAGAAAGTCTGGCCATTTTCCATCCTTTTTTCAAAAATGTAACCTGCATTGGTGGTGTTCTCTGTCAGATTTCCCTTTTATGTAATTTTGTAAGCTTATTGTGATAGCATTCAAAAGGCTGTGCCTGAAAAGTTCTATAACATATGGCATATATTTAACATTGCTTGTGAATTAAAAATAACAGCCTGCCATCTGCCTTTGTGAGCAGATTTTATCAAAGTCTAAATGAAAAGCTCAAAGATGTGAATGTTGTCGATTAAAATATGAAACACTCAGGTTCATGACAGGGTAAAAGTGCTCAGACTTACCTTACTTGAACCTGAGTCAATAACAGCTTAGCTGCCATGTTTGAGTAGTCACTTTATATAGGAATAAAACATCATACTGAGCATCAGGAATATGTCTTGTTTTGAGAAAATACAAGGTTTACAAGTCAGCCTACTGCCTGTTGGTTTATCAGGTATGAACGGTTTGAAAAGGTGTGATATTAGTAATTTTCACATTTCTAATTACCAGAAATGCTCACATAAATGAGCTTTTCTATAAAATCATATTAAAACTTTTCAGTAGCTATTAGCTGATGGATTCATAGCTTTAGAGCATAGCTTTAGAGCTGTGAATGATGGGTTCATTCTAGATCAATACAGTATCAGCCATACCTTCCCCCAAGCTTCTCTACCTATCAAAGCTCATTTTTAGCTTCAGGGGTTTTTTTTCCCAAGCATGTAGATTTTTTTTACTTTTTTAAATGAGGTAAATTCTAAATGAAAATCCATTTTAAAATAGAAAGACAAAATATTTCATTTTGAAAATGTCAAAATGAAACACTGAGACTTTTAAAAGAAAACTCCCTTTCCCTCAATCTGACTTTTTTTTTTTTGTTAAAATTACTCACTAACTTGTCAAAAAGATATAATGCTATCCGGGCAGACACTGTCTGCCTATAGTGTTCTGTATTTTTATGACCTTCTAACTTGATTACTGCAAATTTTTACCTGAATTACTTCCAACTGGTGCACCAGGACTTGTCAAGGGAGAGTTGTTCCAGAGCTTTATCCCCGTTACCTGTTGGGACCTGTTGAATCTAGAATATAACTCAAAATACACACTGGAACATTGAGTGGTAATAGGACCAAAATTTCAGAACTGCTGTCAGCTGAACTCTGGATGTGCTTTCTGTTAGATGTAAATCTTTTTTCAATTTTGCACTCACTGCTTAAATTCTTTAAACACTTTTTAACTGACCAAGTTTTTTTGATAAACTGAGAAGAAAGTGAGGGAAAATGACCTTTTGTTTCTACTTCTAATACGGAACAGGACTTCAGATGTCATAGTGATGCTGCACAGTGTCTAAAAGAGATTGTAACATCCCAGAAGATGTGTCACTGAGAAGAGAGAAGGTGGTCGATATTTCAGTCAATTGCTCCATCCTTTGCTTATGTATGATACCATATCATACAGAAAGTTCCTAATTTGAGTGAAACAAACTAAAATTGCATATGTGGGTATTGTGCAACTGAACCTTGTCAGCTTTAGCTGTCCTGAACTGCTGAAAGCTCTCAACAATAGGGATTCAAGAACAATGTCTGGAATCTGATTACTGCACAAAGATAGAATTGTAGAATACCAGGTTGGAAGAGACCTCAAGGATCATCTGGTCCAACCTAGGAAGATCTTACATCAGGCACTCCAGAAAACTCACATGGCTGTGAGAGCTTTGATTCCTACCTTACATAGTCTTTTGGAGTACATTTTGAGAAATACATTGGATCAAATGCATTAAATTTTCACAGCCCATCAAGTTCAGCATATCAGTGTCCTCTCAGATACAGTGAGTTTGGCTGGCTGCAAACATTTAACAGCCCCTCTGTAGGACAGCCTGAACTTTTGGAATTCTACAGTTCTTCCAGCCTAGACTTGTTCACTTAATTATCACCTTCTTATTCCACTCCACCAGTTAAATAAATAATCAAAACCAGAAGGAAAACAGATCTGTGTAAATTTTTGTCATGGATTTAATGAAGTTCATTCATTATTTTCTGTGCAAGAGAGGAAACAGCAATTTGAGGCAAAGAGGGGTTTTATGGTTAAAGCACAGGACTAGGAGTCAGGAGATGGGCTCCCTTCCTCAGTTGCCATGGATCTCCCATGTCATCATAAACCTGGTTTCTGCATGTTGATACTCAAATTCAAAAGCATTGATTCAGATGGAAGTAGAAGCAAGGTCCTAATCTTTGTCTGTTTCAATTGTCATCTGGAAAATGGGCATCCTCTTTGATTTCATAGAATAAACTGTCATCCTCATAACTGTCCTTGAAGGGTGCTGGGAAGAACAAAACCATTTGTGAGAACAAGTAGGTAATTGATACTTTTAAGTTTATATAAAGGATGTATCTATGCATATATAATTTTTAATGCATTCTATACAGGCCTAAGTAGATAACAAACTTTTGGGAAAAAACGGCACTACATTTACCTGCTAGTAATCTTTCCCAGTGATCTTTTCCACATTTGCCCCTCAAATATCATGCCTGTTCTGCTTCTCTATACTTTGTATTTGACTATACTGAAAACATATGCTAAACTGTAAGAAGCTATTATAATATGTATTTCCTAGGCATTTCTGCCAGAAAAGAAACCAGCTGTAAACCAGGAAGTATTTTACCTGGAAGTTTTCTCCTTCCTCTCCATATTTCTTGCCATTGGCTGAGGAACTGGAGTCATCATTTTTCTCAGATTTCATTGCAAGAGTTTGATGTCTCCTTCAGACAAACAGGTGCAACTTAACAAACTCTGTTGGATTAATCATCACTTTCAGGTATACTTAAAGGTCAGTTTCCAATTTAAAAGGCCGTATCAGCTGAAACAATCCTTCCTACATGGGGCTTCATGGACTAATAATATGGACCTGTCTAAAGCAGCAGCATCAATTGTGTGCAATAACAGGTCCTTAACAATGGGAGCTGAGAGTAGTCCATTTTCTTAGTTGCCTCCAAAAAGAAAGTAAATATTATAACAATAAAGTATGGTTTAAAAGGAGGGGTGTTCAGTTTTTTGGTTTATGTTTTTCTTTCTTGGTTCTTTTTTCAGAATGTTGCTACTTTCCAAGAAGTTCTCTGCTATAGTACTGAAAAGGAACCCTTCAGAAGCATGTTGTGGAATCCCACTGAAATTTAAATATTCATTATATTAATTGCTGGTTACTTATTTGTTTGGATTTAGATAAACAAGAAAATTTTATACATAAAGGGAATCCTAACTTCCTATGCATCTGTAGGCAAAAGAGCAAAAATAGCAATTTTTAAAATAACAAAATATCAAAAAGAACCCAAATAACTCAGCTTTGGCAATGAGAAACAGAAGGCTTCATTTTTACCCCCAGTGGTTTCTGAGAAAATATCTATCCAAAAAAAGGAGAAATGATCAAATTCAAGTGATCTTGGATCATAAGTAAGAGCATGTTTCAGGCTCCAACAGCTCTCAGACTGTCTGCTAACAACTCTTCCTCTTTTCATGTCAAGTATGTTGACTAAAGTATGCCATGGAGAAGTGGGCTCTCAGGCGGTCTCTGTTGAAAATTCCAGCCTAACATCTTTGGTGCGAACAATAGACGGTTAAACTAGAAAATACTTTCCAAATTTATACTGAATTAAACCCTGTTGCCTATTAGCAGAAACAAGTTGAGCTAACTATGTTACTCATAATGCTAAAAATAAGTGGACAATATGGAGAAAAGAAAGAAAGAAAACATCGATCGACAATGTTGTTCTTACTTTGCCCAGAGGCTACTGACTAATAAAAATTATATACGAATGCTAAATCCCAAACAATGGATCATCAGCATGTGAGAAATGTCAGATGGTCCCTGTTCCTCAAAGACCCTAGAACCATTACATATAACTAGTACTAGTTATATGTAGACCCTAGACCCTAGTTACATTACATATAAATCTGTATATAATG
>NW_010558212.1:0-17974 GCF_000687285.1 Phaethon lepturus | reverse complement strand
CTCTTTCCCATCTTCCATCTATAGGTGTCTGTTCCTCTTTAGAGAAATGCTTAGAATTTGTCTGGAAAAGGATGTATGCTTCACACTAAAAAAAAACAAGAAAAATTCTTTTTCACTTGCAGTTATGTTCTGAAATGAAGATGTTAGCATCCGGTGATCCTGACGCTTTCTTTAGCTAGCCACTGAGAAAGTGAAATGCCAAAATGCCATTTAACCAGTGCAAGGGCATAAAATCTCCTTCCTGAAGCAGCAGGTAGTGGAGATGGAGAGCACAACATGTATGGCCTGCTGCTCGCTTTGGATCTCCAAACACAAAAAGCCAGTTTGACTGCTGCTACTGCTGGGACAGCAGCTGGGGATTCCAGGCACCAGCAGTCATCCTCACTCCCACCCATTCCATTTCCCTGGCAATGTCTTTGTTTTCCCTATAGCAAAAGCAGTTCTAACCTTGTGTCTGCCCCTTTGTTTGAGGTAGCATAATTCAGTCGTCTCTCCAGAACTGACAAACCTTGACTTCACCATGAATCTCAATC
This sequence comes from Phaethon lepturus, assembly GCF_000687285.1. Lineage (NCBI taxonomy): Eukaryota > Metazoa > Chordata > Aves > Phaethontiformes > Phaethontidae > Phaethon > Phaethon lepturus. Next base: position 17,441 of record NW_010558212.1, on the reverse strand, counting down.
ATCAAACACCTTACATTCAAGTATTTAAATGTAACAATTAATGACAGTTTATTTATATGTTACAAAATAAAAAATATTACTTTTGAAATGTTATAATTTTTACATTTTTCAATGAAGTTAAGAAAATTATTCATTTTTACACTCTCAGTCTCATTTTTGTAGCATCAAGTATGTTCCCAGTAAAATGTTTCATTTCCTTTTTTAATTAAATTACATTTTAGAGGAGGAAATGTTTGCTGTCAAAAAATTTTCACGGATTTCTAGTAATACATAAAGAAAGACTATGGGTTCAATAAGAAAACAAAACGGCAAAGCCTAACTTCCTGTACATGTAAAATCTGCAAGCTTCCAAAGTGGAAGATTCCTATTACTATTTATTTTTATTATTATTGTTGTTGTTGTTGCTGTTCTTATTTTGTCAAAGCAAGCCTAATTTCTGCCAGTGCTAACTATTGCCAGCTGTATCAATGTGGTTTCTTTACCGCATTCATTTTACATATTTGGGAAAATGACAGCAATTCTTTTCATGCCAATTTTCTGTACCTTTATAGTGTTAATGAGAACACTGATGGCTTCTATTTGGAGAATGGATCTTCCTATGCGTTTCAAAAGGGAAAAGGGACCTGCTTTTCATTGTAAGTGACCTCTGATGCTTCTGGTAGTCTGCACAGAAGGCAGAGGACTCCTGGATACGTGTTCCTCATGCTGCGTCCGATTAGAAGCACAGCAGAGCGCCAGTCATCCCACCTCTCAGTATTTTTGTCATGCTGGTGGCCCTGCAATACTTTGCAGTGTAAGGCATGCTGTGCCTGAGGTGAACTTCTTTAACGACACAGAACATGTAGGGATAGTGGGATATGACACCTGGGTGACTCCAAACTGAGAAAGGGGAAGGCTTCAGCTAAGGAGAGCTGGGGAGTCAGCACTCTGGTCCCCACTGAAAAGGGACTGAAGAAGCAGAGCAGTGTGACCTGGGATGCAAGGCAGGGTTTGGCAGCTAGGACATCAGCTAAATGAAATAAAACAGCTTTTTCATTTCATCTTTGAAGATGCCAGTGGGGTCCTAGCACATTACTGAAGTGAGCGAGAGTTGCCAGGGGTTGCTGACAAAGCAGGGCTTCCAAAACTGCAGATCCCCATGCAGCAGCATCCTTGCCACATGCCTAGAGCCACCCCCGCCAAACAGCTGATAATCCAGCCTCCAAACAAAGGGAACCAAGAGGCCAGAAACACACAGCTTTACAACCATGGGCAGAAAGCAGGTGCCAGCAATCCAAGAACGACAATAATAAAACATCTGGAGCTCAAGCCTTGAGACAAACTGTGTAAAAAAGGACAGAAAGAGAAAATAATCCCAACACAGTAAATCTATACTGGAAGACAAAGATGGCAAAAGATGCCAGAACTCCTACAGAGACAGAGGAGCAGAAACCACTGTGTCACCACCTCCTCTTGGTGTGGTGTACTATTAGTTGTAAGGCACAGCCTGGTTTACTTGTGCTTGTTCTCTGTAGTTCACCTGGGGGGGGGAAGGGGATTTTTTTGGTGTGCACACAGTGGTATTGCAAAGGGACTTCTGAGAAGATTTATGTTGCTTTAAACCCTGTAGCCATTTTGAAACAAATAGCTTGTGATTAAGAGATCAGTTGCTAGCAATAGTGACAGATGTTGTTGGGGTTTGACTGCATAAAGTGTACGCTCTCTTTGAAGCAAAGTTTCCATTAAAAGACACATCTAAGTGTATAGTCCCCTGAGGATTACAGTGCTAAATAGGTTTTAGGTTGCATTTTTGCCTGTATTTGTTTCCCACAAAGTTTTGCCCAATAAACTATTTTTCCTTTGCATCAGATGAAAATGTTGTGTTGATGAGGAAGTCTGGTTTTCTGAAGGGAAAAAGACCTTTTCCCTGAGTAGTTTTAAAATATCATTCATTTTTTTTGACTGTTTAGCAGTGGTGAGCCTACCAGAAGTTACACTAATAAAAACGTAAACCAAGGGTTTTGAACAAGTTTAAGAAGAATTCATGATTTCCCTTTTGAACATTTAATCCAAAAGCTAAAGGACTGGCATAAGTAATTTCTGTTTCATGCAGTTTATGAAGACTAGTTCAAAGCCACAGAAATCAGTGGGAGGCTTTAGCAGGAGCTGTGTAAGTCCTTTGCTATATAATTCAGTATACTTCAGCCCTTATTTTTTGCATGGATTACTAATTCTGCCTCTTCTTTTCTCTGCATCCCTGAGTTCCTACAACAGCATGGCTGGACTATGTTAAGACAAGAGGAGAAAAAAGGCTAATGGAAAGATCCGATGTGAGATTAAATGAACTGCAATTTTGTATTAAAGACAATATTATAGAAAGACCTTGATTTCCCTGTTGCTCATATGTTGCAGGGAAGATGCGAGACATTAGGATATCCCCTGGGCACTGAAAATTTCTGGACTTGTTACCCATCTAAACAAGTCTGCCATACAAATTGACAGAAATAACTCTTGCCAGCTATGTGTAAGAGACATGTAAATTCCTTTAATAAAAATACATGTTAGGACTTAGTAGTGTAGCGTTGCACAGAGATAAATGTAACGCATATAGATGATGCTGGAAGAAAAGAAATTAGATCCTTAGGTCTCCTTAACTGTTCTTGTTTAATTAAAATTGAGTTTAAAACATTTCTCCTTCTAGACGTATTTTTCAAAGTTGGGGTTTTTATTTAGTTCCTACACAAAACTTTGTGTCATATCAATGTAAAGAATCAGCAGCTAGCAGAACAACAAATCAATTGGTAAAATTTCTTCCCTGAAATGTATTTACCTATTTGATGACCAGAGATAGCCGGAATCTAAACCACAGAAATTATGTTGATGTATCTTACAGCATGAAATTGTACAGTTTTTTTGGAGGTTTTTTGTACAGTATTTTTATACAGAATTCGTGGTGAGAACACTATTTCCAGATTCTGTTGTTAGTTGGTTGTACAGGTGATGTTCACTGCATTTCTTTTTCCCTCCTTTCATAATCACCATAATCCTGTAGCTCTTAATTATTTTGTGTGCCCAGCAAGGGCTAACGGACAACATTGCAGTGTTATCGACACCATTGAAAATATAAGGGCAAATCATATCTAAAATATGCCTTACTTAAAAGAAAACAGATTGAAAAACAAACATAACAATATTTTTGAAGGCTATAATGCATTATGTATGCTGGAGAGCAAATCAACAACATGAAGCTGCTACAAAAATGCTGCCTTGCATCCTTTTAAAATTCAGCAAGATGGTACTGTTCTTGTTATTACATCCCTGCTGATGAACATGGATCAATGGAAAATTTTTACAGAAATATCCACCATAGGTTTTACTAATGTGACTTAACAGCAACAGTAGAGAAATGGTATGCTCTGTGATTGGTATCCAACTTCAACTGCCAAAAAAGATATATAATTGACGGGACAGGCAAATACAACACATTTCATTCAAGTCATGATGTAGGATTGATTTATTACAGAACACAGAACTAAGGCCAGTGGCTGATGATCAGTTAAGATTCATACTGGACACTTGAGGCTTTTCAATTTGTTTTCTCGTGCTGGAGAGCTCCTGTGGGGAGGAGGCATAGGTTACGACCTATGTCTGACTCCAGGAGGGAAAAGAAAGAGGTCTGTTTTGAGGGTTATCGAAGTATTTCTCTTTTGTGAGGCAGTGAAATTTTGGTATTTGCCAAACAAAAGTCAAAGGTTGACTTCCTTGAAATAAACACCTAAGCAAATTTCATGTGTTGGCATATGACAACAGCAGGAAAGAATCAGGGAGACCTTGGCAGGAGGTCAATGACCTTTGTACTCACTCCTACCAGCTTGTTTCTTGAAGCTAAATATAAAATGGGAATGAAATACACGTTATCTAGACAGGTTGAGCAGCTGCAATGCTCTTTGCATGCCTTGCTGCCAACTAGTTCATTAAGTAGCACTGGATTTGACTTAAAAGGGAGCCATTTGCTCTGAACTTGCTAACTGCAGCCAGTGACACAAAGAAGCTATAAAAGGACTAGAGTGGGGAGTGATGGGTCCATAGAAAAACTTGCAGTAAAAGCCTGTGAAGAGAAATTTATACATAGCCTGAAGAAATCCTTACAAGAGAGTCTTTTTAAAGATGAAATATGCATAGATTTACTAAGATTAAATCTTCCATTCATCCCCATAGTCATCCTAGAGACTGCGCATGCAAACCACAATCTTCCTCCCATGTTAGAATGCCAGTCCTTGGTACAGAATGCTTAGGACAGGAAATGAGGAAGTACACAATACTCAACTGAAACTAGCTGGGAAATTTAGGTAGCAAAATATAATTATCTGAAAAGGAATTTTGCCAGAACTATTAATTTAATGGCCCAGTATTATAAGATATTAATAGGATTTGTATGTTTTTGAACCTTGACTTGTATGCTTTGCCTAAAGAAAATAGGCCAGCTGATCTCCACCAGTGTAAATACAGAGTGTCAGCACCACAGGAAAGGTGATCACTTTTAGTGTAATATTTTTCATAACAACTCTGTAAATATAGTCTTTCTAATGCCTTTTTGATACAGAAAAGTCCTTTTAAAACAAGCTGCCACTCGTGCTTTGCCTAAGTTTTTGGCCATGTCCAGAAAAAGTCTTCTTCTCCCTGAGAATAACGTGCTGCTGATGGGAAAGGAGCAAAGACGTCCAACAGGAAGGACAGACTGACCAGGGAGTAAAGAACTTCTAACAAGGGACATCACTGATACTTGTTTTAGTTTGGAGATTCTCACAGATAAGGGGAGTCATCAAGTCATCTTGTTCAGTGTAACAGTGCATAGTCCAAGCTTATGAAAAACATCTCTTGTCTTTAAGCATCACAACTCAGGATTTCCACACAGAGATGAGGGAAACATCCCATTCCTTTTACAAATACTTCTGACCACCTCCAGGTCTTGGGAAAGTGGCATTCAGACTTCCTCCTGTGGTCCAGTAATCTAAGACCTGGTCAGATGTGTTGGGTTTGGATCCCATTTTGCTTCTGGCTTTTAAACTGGAAAAAAGAAAATAGAGAACTTACAAATTTGGTAACTGTTCAGCTTATAGATAAATACTGTAATGTGTTTACTCAGCTTTGGCTCAGAGCAGTACTATTTAAGTGACAAACACCCAACAGTTTGTTTTTTTTTTTTTCCTTTGCAAGGCAATGGCCCAATCAACTGAGGAATAATTCTAGTTTTCTTGCAATAACTGGTCAGATCACTGTACAGAAAATAATACTGCAGTAGTAACTAATGAAAACATTGGTCTGAGATATTTGCCTCCATAGTCATCATTTCAGTTTTGGGAAGATTGCTTCACAATTCATATTTCCAGATTCTTTTTGTAGGAACAAAGTGGACATTTGCTGCTCACTTTCTGCTGTCCTTACAGATAGCTGCATACTCTGTTCTTTCCTCGTGTTTTTATCTAGGAAATAAGAATTTAGATATTACTTGCATTCAAGTGAATGTAATTTTAATAGGGATAACCCTAGATTTTTAGTATCACTTCACCAAATTCCTTTGGTAATGACAGTGAACAAGCAAGAAACTTCTTCATTTTCTTCTGACTAAAGCTGTCCTGGCGGATCTGCAGCACAACAATAAAGAAGTTGGAGTATGTAATTGTCTAGGTTGATCAGTGCATCCTAATCTGTACATTGAAAAAGCAAAAAAAGTTGTCTGTAATACTCCAGCATGTGTTCAGTGGCAATGGTAATCTTACCAATGAAAGCAATACACACTGAAGTGAGAAGCTCACTGCTTTTCATTCAGATCCAGTTCTGGTCTGTCCCTCGTTCTTTGGCTGCACTCCAAAGTATATATAAAGCAAATATTGATCTCACTGCAAAAGATACAAATGGCAGTTTGTGGTCAGGTAATGATTCTAATTTCCTTTTTAATTTTTTTTAACTGAAATAGTTTCCACAACAAAAAATAATCTCCTTTAGGGTTTTTTTTGTTTCCTTTGGAAATTGCAAGAAGTAAATTTTCCATCAAAATCAATTGTGTCACCTGTGGTCTTGTTTCATGCCATTTTCCTGAGCATTTCTCTGATCCCTTGTTTGCCTAATGCAGACACGTTGACAACGTCAGTACTGGCAGTATAGAGGACCATAAGCAATTTCTTGATTTTGTGACAGTAATTTGTTGATGTTGTGACAATGTAATCTCTACTGTAGAGAAAGTAGAGAATAGAGAATGATAGTACATTTGTAATAGTATCATGTGATTTATAGGGGTTTGCATTTGATCTCTAGTAAACTGTGACAAGTCTTTGACTGCAAAGGCAACTGTTTTTCCTGTCGTATGCTAGTATGTGGCTCTAGATGTGTAGTTTGCTGAAGCAGAAATTTACTGTGGTTTTTTTCTTTTTATCAGTGACTACAGGACTTTTACTCTTGTGGTGTGGGTTTTTTCTTTTTATCAGTGACTTCAGGTTTTTCTGTATTATAACATGCCTTTTTCCAAAGGTTTACGCTTCTGTATAACTGGAAAAGCAGAACATTAGGCCAAAAGCTGGTGTAGCAAAGTGCTGAATGCACAGAGAGACTTCACCTCTGTTCTTTAGAGGGAAATTAACTTTTCTGAATTGTAGCCTAATTCTTGTGTTTTCCCATGCTGCCAGTGGTCCTCTCATGGCCCCATACCTGTTGGCATAGGTTGTATGCCCTGTTACTGACACAGTACCAGGCTATGCTGTGCTCTTCCTTCTGTGCCCTGCTCCCCTGAGTGCCTCACTGGATCTACTGGGACAGCTTCTCACGAAAGGTTATGTGTAAGGGTTTGTGATGTGACCTCCAACTAATATCACTAAAGTTATAAGTGACAGAAACGTGACAGGAATAGGGCATATGATATGTTCAAATTCTGAACATTTGTCGGAATTCTGACATTGTTTTAAGGGAAACATGAAGAAATCGAAGCTCCCCTTGCTCCTAGGCCGTTGTGAGGCTTGCACTGTCATTTTTGACATTTGATTCTGCTAAGCCAGCTCACACAACTGAGCTGACCATCAGACTTCACTTGTGTCTGTTTTGCTGATAGCACTGGTGACTTAACATCACTACTACAACGAAGGGAGATATTCACTGAAGTCAAGAGCCATGGTGTGTGATGCTTACAGGAACTGGGGATGGCAGTTCAAGTATATCTGTGTTCTTAACCGTGTCAACCATTTTAGAAACAGACAAGAGACCTATAAGTAAGAATAAGGGAAGATATGCTCCAGCTCCATATCTCATAGTATTTGGCCATTTTCTTCACAATGAGATGGCATGCTGAAGTGACCCAAGTAAGTAAGAGTCAATGAACTCTTGAATTTGTTCATTTATTGTGGTGACCAGAGCTCTCCCTCATGTACACATGTTGCATGTATCTCCTAGACTTGAGTGATAGATTTGTTGCTGAGGCTGCTGCAACTGGTTCTTACCCCTCACACCCCTGCTTTTTGGTTGCATAAGAAATTTGTTGTATAGAAATAAACAACGGTCCCTCTGGCTTTCAGGTAAAGCAAGCATTTTGTTGCTTTGAAGTGAGGCTGTATATTTGATTAGTTTGTGTGTCAGCCACTTATTTTGCCATTAAGAAAAGTATCAGCTAATACTAAACTCTTAAGCAAATGACAGTCATAGTGTTCTGTAACTGGATATTATCTGCAAAGGTACAAGTACAAAGCTTTGGCTAAAGTGCTCTCTGTATTACTTATAAAGTGGAAAAACAACCTCTCTCCTCCCACCCCAAACATATCAGTTATGCAACTTGTATGATAATGGAAAGCAAAATGAATTTATTGCCTTAGAAGTTGAGTGTATCTGAACACCATGAAATATTAAATAATTTAAAAAGCATAATCAGAATTAAACAATTCTGCTACTTTATGGATAATTAAACTTCACTAAATATAATTGTGTTTATTTTTGTATAGTGCTTGGTCCAGCCATGTCCACATATTCTAGCTGAGTCTATAGTGCTACCACATCAAAATGTTTTACATCTATTGAAAATATTTTTGACAAATGTATGGAAGACAATGGTGATGTCTCATCACTGCAGATATAGTATCTATTCAATCTGTCATCAAGGCTGGAGTGTTTTTTTGGAAAGGGTTGTAGCACCACACACAGACACCAACAATAAAAGGTTAGTCTTTAAAAGGTAATTTTATACAGACTGTCTTTTTTCCAGAGACATTCATGTCTTTAAACTAAGCTTTCATACAGAGAATTGTTTCTTCCTGGGGAATTTCAAAGTAGCGGACTAACCTGGGATCTTTAGGTCATTTCCCTGAAAGAAGTCTTCTGTACCTCCAACTGAGTGGTAGAGAAAAAGTAGGAAAATTGCCACCTATAGGTTCATGTTGGCCTTAGCTGTCCTTAACGTTTTAAAACCTTTGTCGCTTAGACAAGACTAAGAAATAGTGATGAAATAAACAGGGAAAATATTTGTTGTTACAGATGTGATCAAATGGATGACCTGAAGGACTGGTGAGATGAAAGCAGAAATTAAAGCTGTTACTTCTCTAGAGGAAGGATCCCTCTAGAATGCAAGAGGTATTAAACTTCATAGATGCTCTCAAGCATGATTTTTACCTAGCTGTTGGGTAATTTATTTCATCCTAAAATGTTCCAGACACCTAGGACACACTAAGCAAGCCACGTACAACAGCTTCATGTCCATGTCTGAGAGTTTAGGGATTTTTAATTTACTGTTCCAACCCTGTTTTGAAAAATTTTCTCAAATGACCCAGCTTTTGTTTGCTAATTGTGCTTTTCATGTATAGACTGGGCTTTTCCATTTAGACGAATTTGAGTTTGGGGGAACAAAAGTGGCAAATACTATGGTGAATATTTTCAGAGCATTTGGGGACTTTTTTTCCTTACCCTTTTCCTCTTTTTTTTGTGCAAGTTGTTAAATCAATACTTAGTCATAAATCAAAAGTTTCAGGAAGCTATCAGCACAGTATATCACTGAGTCTATTAGGAACTGCTGGGATTTATTGTAACTAACTGTGGCAAAACAAATTCAGAGCTACTTGCTGAGTTTTGGCACATAAACATGTGGTAATTTTATGTTCTTAGGTTATATATCCAGCCAATGGGAATGCTTCTCCTAAGTGAAATTGACCAAAAAAGCAAGCTGCTAAGAGTGGGAAAACTTTGTTGTTTTAACAGAAACACCAAAAAAAGAAACAGTTTCTTACTGTTTTAGTAATATTGAATATCGACATTTGATTTGATGACATTTAACTAGCACAGCAAATGAGTGTATCTACATGTATGTTCATGACTAAGGAATAGAGTGCATCAGACTTGCTTTTTCAGTATTGTGTTGTAATGCTGCTCAAATAGCCAAAGAAAAAGATGTGCAACAGTATATTTCACGAAAATTAGTGTTTTAAAGACTAGGGGTAAATAGCATGACAGGTAAGAAAATGGTTACATGCATGCTTCCTGCTATTTCTTTTTACAAACTTTTATGACATGCTGGTTCATTCAACAGCTAAGCGAGAAAATAGGTTTGCAGTTCAATTAGAGATTAATGTTTGTTGTTGTTTTTTTCCTAAAACCATTGACTAAGTGACCTCAGCTAAGTAACCAAAGAGATTTGAGGGTTCCATGCAAGGGACAGGAGTGATGGTTTTACCTCCTTTGCTATACATCAGAAGTAACAACCTTCAGTGGCATATTTAGACTGTAAAAGGCTTACTTTTTGCCTTGAAAAGCTTCAGAAGTCTCATCTGAAGTAATTTCATTTTGTAACAATAATAGAAATGTCAATTTGTAGAATGAATCTCACATTTTTGCCTGAAATTCTTGTTGGGTCTAAACAATTAAAAACTTATTCCCCCAATACTTTTTAGAACAAAAAATCTCTGAGAAATGCTAAGAGTTTCTTGTCTGAGAACTGGAGATAAAAAAGAAAACTTGTAAAAATGAAAAACTGCTCAGCAGTACTTCAGCGCTTAGAACTATTACTTGTATGGATCGGTACTCATCTATAGGTTCTAGATTTTTGTAAGATATCAGACACAACTCCCAGGAATGGGTGTTTGGTTTTTTTCTTGGCTTTTGCTATTTTCAGTTCTATTTCTGAGAAGAAATGTAAAAGAAATGGTTGCAAAAGGCCTAAGTCATAAGTCTGACCTTTTACCTAAAGCCTTATTCTGCCTACTGCAGTAGTTGTAAGGACCTGACAGGACTAGTACTGTCTTTGATGTTCGTGAAGCAGCACAAGCCTTTATGTTATGTTGGGCAAAGGAGCATCACCAAGGTAGGGAAAACATGAATTATTGGCATTATTCTGTACTGTTAGACCTGATGACAATTTGTTAAGAACTGAAACATGTAAGTGTCAAACAGAAAGTTTCAGACACAGAGTCAAGAACTTAAGTTGAAAAATCAATTGTCATCTCGTTGACTTCTGGTATTATATCAGACTGAAAGCAACGATAGAGTGATTCCTGATTTATGCTATGAAAGTGTGAAAAGAAACAGGCCATACAGTTTTCATGCCTTGTCTTAACCTGGGTAAGACACGAAGTATTCAGTAGTTGTCAGGTTTCTGCACATCTGTCAGTTCTTCTACCCCCAAGTTTTTCTGACCCACTGGGTAATTTCAGTCAAACTTGACAGATGGACAGGAGTCTCAAAGACAATTAATTTTCTGTGAATACATGGAATATCAGTGATTGGTTAGAAGGTAATACCCCTATCTGAGGGGAAATTGGGTGAAAATCAGCTGTTGCCTGCTCAGCTTTCATCTTACTTTCTGGCCAACCAGGCAAGACAAACATAGCACTGGCCTTGCTCAGCATGGAACCTACCTTGGCCACCGGCACTGTCAGAGAAGATGGAAGGCTGCAAAGGATTGAAGTACTGTGATAGAAAGAGGGATTTAAGGGAAAAAGGGCACAAATATATAAGAAAATTGGCTTCACTAGTGCTCCTGATTTTGGAACAGGTTATGAAACTACATCACACTGCCAATATAGTATCTTCCATGTAGTGATACATTCTTAAGCACACAAATAAAGTTTATGGGAAGGAACATGAGTTTAAGTGACAACCAAAACTAAAACAAGATATCTTCATTTTACCTTTTTTTGATTGAGGGGAAGGAGGAAAGAAGGAGGATAAAACTAGGATGTTGAGACACCTGTGCAGGTGGAACATATTTATAGCTGATTGGGATTCCTTCTTTTGAGAATTCATTTCAGGGAAAATTCTGGATTTATTGTACTTCTGACTAGTATGGCTGTATTTTAGTTTGGCAAGGTGCTTACAGGCCCAAATGCATGTATATTTAAGTAGTATAGATGTTGTAAGGTCATATATGAATCAAAAGTATGGTAGCCCTGTTGGGTTGAAGATTGTATGATTGCTCATTTTTATCTCCAAGGATCTGGCTCTCCACTTCCTATCCTTTCAAAAAATTAAAAAAAAAATACTCAACTCAATTTAGAATATCATCAGGAACCCCAGCACTTGAAAGCAAGAGGATTTATAGTTATGAAACTGTTATAGTTGTATGAAAAGACATATTGCGGACATGATACAGTTGTTATTCATACCAGGTTCAAAGAAATGTGTATTTAAGTCAAACAACTTAATATTCTGTGGTGGGTTGACCTTGGCTAGATGCCAAGTTTCCATCAAAGATGTTCTATCACTCCGTCTCCTCAGCTGGACAGGGGAGAGAAAACATAACAAAAAGCTTATGTGTCAAGGTAAGGACAGGAAGAGATCACTCACTAATTAATGTAACAGGCAAAACAGAGTCAACTTGGGGAGATTAATTTAATTTATTGCCAATCAAAATCAAAATAGGATAATGAGAAAAAAACCAAATCTTAAAACACCTTTCCCTCACCCTTCCCTTCTTCCTAGGCTCAACTTTGCTCCCAATTCCTTTACCTACTGCCCCCTCAAGCAGCGCAGGGGGACAGGGAATGGGGACTGTGGTCTGTTCATCACACATTGTCTCTGCTGCTCATTCCTCCTCAGGGGGAGGACTCCTCACACTCTTCCCCTGCTCCAGCATGGGGTCCCACCCACAGTAGACAGTCCTCCAAAAGTTTCTCCAACATGTTGTTGCCACAGGCTGCAGTTCTTCACGAACTGCTCCAGCCTGAGTCCCTTACACAGGGTCACAAGTCCTTCAGGAAGAGACAGCTCTAGCCTGGATCCCTTCCACGGGTTGCCATCCTTCAGGAACAGACTGCTCCAGCATGGGTCCCCCATGGGGTCACAAGTCCTGCCAGCAAACCTGCTCCAACGTGGGCTCTTCTCTCCATGGAGCCACAGGTCCTGCCAGGAGCCTGCTCCAGCACAGGCTTCCCATGGGGTCACAGCCTCCTTCGGGCACTCACCTGCTCCAGCGTGGGGCCCTTCCCGGGTGCAGGTGGAGATCTGCTCCCCCGTGGAGCTCCATGGCCGCAGGGGCACAGCCGGCCTCACCGTGGGCTTCCCCTGGGGCTGCCGGGGAACCTCTGCTCCAGCGCCTGGAGCATCTCCTGCCCCTCCTGCTGCTCCGGCCTGGGGGCTGCAGGGCGGTTTCTCTCATACATTCTCACCCCTCTCTCCAGCTGCAATTGCTGTTGCTGGTTTTTTGCCCCTTCTTAAATATGTTCTCCCAGAGATGCTGCCACCATCGTGGATGGGTTCAGCCTTGGCCAGCAGTGGGCCCATCTTGGAGCCGGCTGGCAGTGGCCCTTTCGCATATGGGAGAAGCTTCTAGCAGCTTCCCACAGAAACCATCCCTGCAACCACCAACACTACCAAAACCTTGCCACGCAAACCAAATACATACTTCAACCCGTGTTTTCTTATTTTTAAAGTTTTATCTTAGTTATCTTGAAAAAACTTGTCGTATTACATAATGAAAACTGTTTTATGGATATTATAACAATTAACATCTTTATCAATTGGCAGTACAGCTCATTGCTAATGCACTTAACATTGCTGTTTCATGAGAGTAATGGTGCATCCTTAACATAATAAGAAAAATATTGAGCACTATTCATATTAAAATTATGTTGCTGATTGCATTTAAGAGAGATCAATACATGCCACTGATATGACTTATTTCATCTTCATATTCTTTTTGTAGAAGCAATTTGTGATAAGGTCCTAGTTCATTAGACTGTTGTTGAAAGACCAGGAATATAAATGAGATTTGTGTTTATGATGATACATTGTATTGTGCAGACAGAAGGTGGTGTGAGTGTGATTCCAGATTTGGTACAAACAATTCCAGAAAGGGAGGTTACGTCATGAAGTCTGTGAAGGCTGTGGTGGGTTCCCCTTGGCTGGATGCCAGGTGCTTGCTAAAGATGTTCTATTGCTCCTCCTCCTCAGCTGGACAGGGGAAAGAAAATATAACAAAAAGCTTATGGGTCAAGATAAGGACAGAGAGAGATCACTCAACAGTTACCATCAAGGGCAAAACAGACTCAGCTTGGGGAAATTAGTTTAGTTTATTACCAATCAAAATCAGAACAGGATAATGAGAAATAAGACCAAATCTTAAAAACACCTTTCCCCCACCCCTCCCTTCTTCCTGGGCTCAGCTTTGCTCCCAATTTCTCTACCACCTTCCCTCTCCAAGTAGCACAGGGAGATGGGGAATGGGAGTTGTGGTCAGTTCAATACACATTGTTTCTGCTGCTCCTTCCTCCTCAGGGGGAGGACTCCTCACACTCTTCCCCTGCTCCAGAGTGAGGTCCCTCCCATGGGAGACAGTCCTCCATGAACTTCTCCAATGTGGGTCCTTCCCACAGGCTGCAGTTCTTCACAAACTGCTCCAGCCTGGGTCCCTTCAATGAGGTGCAGTCATTCAGGAACAGACTGCTCCAGTGTGGGTCCTCTCCAGGGTAACAAGTCCTGCCCATAAACCTACTCCAGCATGAGCTCCTCTCTCCATGGAGCCACAGGTCCTGCCAGGAGCCTGCTCCAGGACAGACTTCCCACGGGGTCATGGCCTCCTTCAGGCATCCCCCTGCTCTGGCGTGGGGTCCTCCCCAGGCTGCGGGTGGAGATCTGCTCCCCCGTGGAGCTCCATGGCTGCAGGGGCACAGCCGGCCTCGCCATGGGCTTCACCAGGGGCTGCCGGGGAACCTCTGCTCCGGCACCTGAAGCCCCTCCTGCCCCTCCTGCTGCTCTGGCCTGGGGGGCTGCAGGGCTGTTTTCACATGTTCTCACTCCTCTCTTCAGCTGCAATTGCTGCGTGCCAGTTTGTTTTTCCCCTTCTTAAATATGTTGTTCCAGAGGTGCTGCCACTGTCCCTGATGCGTTCAGCCTTGGGCAGTGGTGGGTCTGTCTTGGAGGCGGCTGGCACTGGTTCTGTCAGACACGGCGGAAGCTTCTAGCAACTTCTCGCAGAAGTTGCTCCTGCAACGCCCCCTGCTACCAGAACCTTGCCACGCAAACCCAATACATATACCCTACTGAAGTGCTTTGCATAACTGAGAATATCTTGTAGAGAGCTGGAATCAACATAGATAACTCTGGAAATTTTTAGTAATGGAAAATAAAATCCTCCTCATGTAGCATTCCTTTTATTTAGAATGATGTCCTCCAATTAACTGTGTGTTTATTCTTCAAGATTAACGTTCTTTAAATTCTTTGAATTTGGACATGTATCTGTTTTAAATCATCTATACATAATGAAGATTTTAAGTTAAGAGAAAGTAAGAAACTCTAAGGGATGAAAAACTGAAGTTTTGTGGAATAATGTGTAGTGAATGTGAAGGTATAGAACAATAGAAACAAATTACTAGCAATCTAAAATGAGAAAATGGCTGGTAGGAGACCTGTAATACAAAAAAGGTAAATAAAACTGCCAAGCAAATGAGAACAAATCCTGCAAATGAAGATTAGGAAATGGATAACAGCAACAACAGGTATTTTTTATATAAGAGTATTACAACAACATTCACATAAAACAGGAGCAAATACTCATTTGGAGGGCCACTTATATTTAAGAAAAATTCTTGGTATAAAGTACACCGCAGATACAGGTTCTTCAGAAGTCTGTACTGTTCAGTTGAGAGATGAGCACTTTGACAGTCAGACAAACAAATGTCATCAATTAAATTAAAAATTTGGTAGCAAAACAAGCATGAAATGAGGTGTGAATTTGAAAAAGCACTTAAATAAATGTTGAACTTCAAGTCTGCTTATAGTCCCCTGATTTGAACTTCCAGGAAAAAAATTACATTTTCTCCATTTCAAAATCATAAACACTTCAATCATAAATCATCTTCTATGGAATGGTTATTCAGATACTTTATATGCAAACTTAATAATTTTCTGTGAATATTCAGAATGCTTAAAACATCCTTTTCCAGTTTTCAGCATGCAATAGAAGTTGTGCAAAAATGTATACACAAAAAGTAAGGAAAGTACTTTGAATGTTGACTAATAGCTATAATTGTTGATTTTTTTATTCAGAGAAAGAGAGTTGTAGAGAATGAAGTTACTTTATGGCTGGATATAAACAGTGAAAGAGAATACACATCAAAATGTTTCCCAACGTAGTATCAGTGGAACAAAATCAGGCAGAAAAAAGATAAAATTATAAAAGATAGTGATTGAGATTTAAATAATATAAGCTGCAGGACATTGTAGATATCTTTGTGACAATGTTGTGACTATGACTTTGTGTGGTAAACATCAGAGCTTGAACTCCCTTAGGCTTCACTGTGGTCAGAAATACTTCCTCATTTAGATCTTAAATATATCTTTTCGTCTAATTTTGTAGTGTTGTTAAGGGATTCAACAAGCAAGGACTGATCTTCTTGAAATCCCCACTTACAATCCCAGCTGCTTTCAGGGCCCTGCCACACAATCATTTAAGAGACAGTGAATGTGGTGGATGCTCTTGTGCTTTGAGTACTTTGAAGTAAAGGCTGCAACACCAACAATGAAGTCTCACTCACATTGGCTGGGTGGGCTCTATGTCTGTGTTAACATAAATTGAGATGGGTTATCTTAAACCAAACCTAAAACTGGATGATTTTGTCCTGAAGTGGATTAGGATGAAGAAATGGAGGCAGCTTCTTGTCTCATTCCAGCTGGAAATACAAGATGTCTGCTACAATTACTATATGTGCATTCACTGACCTCTGGCAGGAAAGCAAAGAATTTCAGATCTGTCCTCTAGAGGATGACTAGTTTTGTGTTAACTTTCTTCTCTCCCATCCTCTGTATTTCTGTATTCCAACCACTGGCAAGTCCACACTGAAAATGATCAAATCAAATGAAAATCAGCTACATGGGAATCTTATCTCTTAAATGTGCATCTTCATTTTGTTTTATCAAGGCAGGACTAATTTTTCCTGCTGCTATTGCAGTATAAATATGAAATAAAGCACACAGAGAACTGAGATCAAAGTAGATGACATAAATGTAGATTACATGAAATTAAATACCTCTTTTTGTAATTAATTATTACAATTTTTGGTTTTGACTTATAGCACATACCAAAAGTGTTAGGGGAATTACGTTAGCATCAGGCTGAGCTAGGGAACAATATTTCACTTTGAACTTCCAGTTCTGCTGTTTGAAGATGTGTTGGGGAAGAAAACTTCAGAGATAAACAATGGACCATACTGATGGCTGGTATAAATCAGCTCTTCTGAATCCTTTGGAGTACGTGGATTTAAACAAATTTGAGTGTATTTACCACAATATTTCTAAACCATAGTTTCTATGTAGCTTCAGATGGAAATATATCTATTTGATACATATTGCAAACAATTTAAATCTTATTAGTTTCTTAACATGTGTTGTTCCTCTTTCATTTGTGCTTCTCTAGTTTTTCTTTACTATGTCTTCTTAGTCACTCAGTAATGCGAATCATCATAACTTACATTGTGTTACTGTTCACAGTTAATACATCAACTCTATCTGTTCTTTCATATGCTATGTATAGTCAGTTCCCAGCTGATGCGTTTCATCTGTGATACAAAGATACTGCTTTGTGAAGATCCTTGGTGAAAGGACTGAATACAGTCCCAGTTCTGCAAAGAAGATGACTTAGGTGCAAAATTTTATACCACTATCTTCGCCCAGTGCTCCCAGTTGAACTTTGCATCTGCAGAATATTACATATACAGACCCTGTGTTTTGTGCGGCACCATCACCAGCTTGGGTTTTTTTACTATAGTGTCTGATTATCTGCACGGGATGTATAGAGTATTGGTCATGTCATTTTATTCTAAGTGAAAGCAAAGTAATATGGATCTCACAGAGATGTGTTCCTAGAATGTTTCCTGCCTAATTTTTGTAGACAGACCCCAGATATTCTCTAAAAGAGTGTAAAATCCTACTGGTAATATCTCAGCAGGTCCTTAATCCTACTGAACTTTTCAATAACAGAATCACACAGAATCATTAAGGTTGGA
>NW_010558211.1:30266-50314 GCF_000687285.1 Phaethon lepturus | reverse complement strand
CAGGCCTCGGGCCCAGCAGCCCCCTCCGGCGGCGTGAGGAACGGCCCTCAAGTCTCTCCGTGGTGCTTCGCCTGCTCGTGGCTCAGCTGTGTTAACAGGGCTTGGAGGCCCTGGCACCGGTACCTACCCCGGGGCTGCGCCCCTGCGCGGCCAGAGGCTCTGTACTCCCCGGCGGAGCCAGGCAGTTCCTCGGCTTTGGAAGCCACACCATTGCATCTCAGCGTAGCCGAGTTTTTGTGTGGTTCGATGGTCCCCTGAGTAATGCGGAACCTGCCCCTTGCGCTCTGGGCCGGGGCAATTTGGTAAGCACTGGCCTATCATCAGGCCCAATGCCTGCCTAGGCAGTGCCCCCCTGGGGTTTAATCCAGGTATTTGCGGTCCTCTTGTGTAACTTGGAGCCTCGGGACGAGGCAGAGGACCATTCTGGAGATTCCTACACTAAATGTTGAGGCAACAAGTTGTTGATGTGGGTTTATAAGCTCCTCAAAGCAGAGTCCATCTCTGTTCTGTTGTATAGAGCTTAGCCGAGTAAGACTCTGTCCAAGACTCTGTGCAGGCACTTGCTGCGGTAAAAGCAGTAATGGATAACTGCAGACTGATAGCTGTGTGTATTGGAACTGGGGTGACTGGTCTGTAAAGGTAAACAAAGTGTGCTTTCCTGAGGTGAACTTTTGGTCTCCGCTTTTGGTCTCTGTAGCACCTGGTCATCCCCTTAAGACAGGAAGAGAGAAGAGTGGTTAGGTGAGAGAACGGCTGGTTCACATCAATTACTAATACTCATTTACATTTTTACTCAGGACTAAATGGCGAGCAAATGGACTGTTTGAAGCACTGGGTTTGATCGCCTAAGAGGAAGGACTCTGCTGAGGATACCCCACAGGGAATCTGTTGGGTATCTCTCTCATCTCAGACTCTTCCCTGATATGGAACGAAGTGAAGGCGAACAGGAATCCCAGCCAGAGAGTCAGGTGGATAGCAAGAGCAGCGTGAAATCCTTGCCTGGGGGAGCAGCCCATGTCAAACTAGAGATAAAAAAACATGCGGTTACAGATGACTACAAACTCTCCAAGCGGGTGCTAGGGTTAGGAATCAATGGCAAAGTACTGGAGTGTTTCAACAAGGAGACAGGCCAGAAGTGTGCTTTGAAGGTATGTAGGCTTTTTCTTCTTTTCCTTGTTTATGGTTTGGAGGCCAGGGTTCACTTCCAAAGCCCTGTAAAAGCTACTTGTTCAGTGGCTTACCTTTCACAGAGAGTGCTGCATGAAGAATTTGAGTATGTGGGGACGTTTGCTATTATTTACAACATTGTAGTCCAAACTTGAGTCTTTTCCACAATATTCTGCGTGAGTCTTCAGGAGCATGTTATCAGCTGTTAAATTCTTGTGTTCATATTTAAAAGACAAAAAAACAGGAGAGAGAACAGTGTCTTGGTGTATTCTCTGAGAAAGCTTGCTAGATTTTTGAATGAACACATTAGGCAATTCCTGGGAAGGAAACTATTTTGGATCTTGTGCAATGAAAAGTTCCCTAAACTGGGGGGAAGCATTTAAATCTTCATTGGTCTTCAGGCTTTCCTCCCTTTGTAGACTTTTCTTAAGGGCCATTTCTAGCTGTTTACTCACTTATTCTCCTCTTTATTTTTGCAATTCATTTACAGAAGGGTATTACCTGGGAAAGTGCTAATTACACCAGTATTAGCAAGTAAGTTTAGTAGGTATTTGTGGTGATAAGTACCACTTAAATAAACGGAGCAATAGCTGTTCATTAGAGAATATAAAGCTTACCTGCCTTTTGCTCTGCAGCTTTTAAACTTGAAGATCTCCCTGATGCTTTTAAACCATGTCATTAGAAAAAAGCAGCTGAGATGAGAACCAGGATGGTTCTGTGTGGTAAGACTGAAAACCATCTAAAGTAATTGCCATGAGAATTACTTAAGAATGTTACCAAGTCCTCGGTGGTGTTAATCTGATCAGTTGGGATGTCTAGAAGGCTTTCAGGCACCCTTCCTTTTCTTAAACCTCACACTCCATGTTTGCTGACAGCAGGACAAATCTGCTAGTGGTCAGCTGGAAGGTCTGCCAAGGTCTGGATATGGTCTTACCAAGCTAGAACTGCTATCCTCAGCAAAGCTTTTGCACTGTGATAGAACAGACTGGAAATGTCTCATAGCTTTGTGTATTGAAAAGATTTTTAATAGAGGAACTAGGAATACAGTAACTTGCTGATTAATTCACGTTTCCAACACTCTCATTTTCTTTATGACACTTTTTTTGTATTAGCTTCATGTAGCTGACTCACAGAAGTTTATCATGGGGAAACTGGAGGTTTTGGCAAACTGTAAGTGCTGGGGTTTTGCGCCTGCATAGGGGAGTGTCGGGTTTTTACAACTCTGAGGTGATCCATTAATCACATCCTTCTGAAATGCTATCAACATTTATTTCTATACTTAGCACATGGTGGTGAAGGATAATAGTTAATACTGAAGCTGTTGTGTTGTTTCTGAAGTGGCTTTGTTGCTGTCTATGACCATTCATACTTCAAGGTTTTGCAGTCATAAGGGCTGAAAGCATTTAAAAATAGAAGTTGCCATTCCAGAGCACAATGCAGTGGGAATAAGTGTGTTCCGGAGCAAATTCTCTAGCTCTGGAATCAAACAGGAAATACATTCCTATGGATATTAGCATCTGTAAAATACTTTTTTAATTCGGTGCTTAGAGAGTTGGGAAAGGGGAGAAGAGAGGTAAAGTTGCTGTGCCCTGACAGAACATCCTCTGCCCGATGGAGAGGAGGAACCTGTAGTATATCCTCTAATGTAAGTTTCTATTTAGCACTGATTGAGTTGGCTGATTTTTTTCAAAACTTCTAACATATATTAAGGACCAAAGCACCACTCCCCTTTCCAAACTGGAGTTTTGTCAATAATGGCTAATGTATCACTGAAATTGTTATATATGTGTTTGTCATCCCTCCCCCTCTCCCCCCAGCTTTGGAATGTGTGCACTTTCCTTCTGAAAGTGACAGAAATATTAAGATGTTTATGAGTTCTCTAGGGAGTTTAAATGGCAGATAATAGTTTGCTACTTGTGTGTATGTATTTCTCATCGTTATGAGTTTAAGTGCTGAATAAAAAGTTAAATATGCAATTAAGTAAAACTGCCAGCAGCCCAGAGAGAATCCGATATTCTCTCCAAAGATGGTCTAATGAGAAGATTACCCAACAAGGAAGGATAAAAACTGTGCTTGGTTAATTGGCAAGAATAGAAGGATCTTTTCCTAACCCTGAAGATATTTGCAAGGATGAAAATACTCACAGGAGTTTTTCCGTTGTTTCTCATGAAACCTGAACTGGGCCACGCAAGTCCCAAACCTGCTCCAGATGAGACTTCAGGGCAAATGATCCAGTCAAAACAGTTATGGAAAAGGGACAAGAAACTTGGGGAAAGAAGTTCAGAAACAGCTTCAGTGCAGAATTCTCTGTGTAGGGGGACTAGGGCCTTGGCGTTTCTGCCTTGCCACTGCTCATATTTTCTAGGTGTGATGGCAGGGCTATCATTCGCTTACAGGAATAGAAGGTGGAGGCTGATGAAGCTGTCAGAGAAAAAAACAACTGGTCTGACAGGTAAGGAGAAATGTAAAGATTGAATTGCAAGTTGAACAGGAAAAAAAGGATGCTGGATGGATTTTTTTGTTCTGGAGGTTGCTTGTGCAGTGTCCATTGAGATGGAATAGATGGGAACAGACTTTTCAGCAGGGCCTGTTGCAATAGGACAAGGGGTAATGGTTTTAATTAAGAGGGTAGATTTGGACTAGATATAAGGAAGAAATTTTTCACAATGAGGGTGGTGAAACACTGGCACAGGTTGCCCAGAGGGGTGGTGGATGCCCCATCCTTGGAAACATTCTGGGTCAGGTTGGACGGGGCTCTGAGCAACCTGATCTAGTTGAAGATGTCCCTGCTCATTGCAGGTGGGTTGGGCTGGATGACCTTAAAAGGTCCTTTCCAACCCAAACCATTCTATGATGTACTCATATTTGTGGACAAATACTTCAGGCGTGAGTGTGCTCACTGTAACCTACTCCTGGGAAAGCAAAAACATCACTCATGCTGCTGAAGATAAAGCATAATAGTTTGTTCCCCTTCACACCAAACTTGCCTATTAAAGCAGCTTCTGACTTGGCAGATGGCACTGCTTTCTGCCTGCAGGTTTTCTTTTATATGGGAACAAAGCCAGCTCTGCCAAGATCTGGATAAAAATTACTCAATGGAAGGAATTTAAACCAAGGTACTCAAGAGGAAAGGGCTCGAACAGGCAGAAACATTCATCCCCAGAGCCATGTGTCAGTCGAGCACTACATACTGTAATTGGAAGGTCCCTGTTGTCATCTTTAGCCTGTGTCCGTAATTGGAACTAGTTAGAATTTCACTAATCAGTTTAGAGTGGGAAAACACAAGGCATCCTCTCAGAGATACTGGAGGGCTTTGGTTATTTTCCTAAAGTATTGTGTAGCTTAGTTTACTCTGCTTGGCGTTGTGATTTGCTACACGCTTTTACAATGTGTTGTCAGCTTTGTTTCTGTTAGATTGAAATGCCACATGCATTGCTGTCCTGCTCCAGAAAATCTAATCTGGTTACTCACTTAGATGTATAATGACATTTTGGCTGAACAGCACTGTTTCCAAATAGTGAGAATGCAGGGATTTAGAAAAGTAGAAGCATAAACAAAACTGCTGTGCAGGACTGTGGCTTTCTAGAAGCCAGCTATGTTTTGGTGTCTCACTCCCTTACAAATAGAAAACCTTCTCAGATCTCTTTCCATAGTTGATCTAGAAATAGCAGTCAAGTGAAGTGTAGTCAGTCTTCTATTTTTATCTCTTCCTTGCCAGCCTGCCCCCTTCTGTTCATGTTACCTTTTTGGGGCTAAAATTTAACCTCCAATCCTTTAACACTGTCATCACCCTGAGTGTTCTCTGCTGTTTTTCACCCTCCTCTCTGTTTGTAGGGAGAGGAGGAGACCAAAAATAGCTGACTACCTGTGAGGATAAATGTGGACTCCTGGGACTTGCCTCCCATTAAAAAAGACCCAACGTACAGTTCCTTGTTCTTTCTTTCTTTTCCTCCTCACTTCTTTTTCTTTTCTTTTTTTTTTTTGGCACAAATTACTGCTAATTGGTGTCAAAATAATATTTCAATGCATTTGATGACCTACTTTATCTTTGCGAAAGATGGTAGAAAGAGTTTGGACAGAGCCAGGATCAAGAAAAGAGCTAGAGAGCGTTCTGCTGAGGTATTGGGACTTTTCTGCATCTGCATCTTCAGGATTTGGGTGGATGTTTCAGATGTAAAAAGAGTGTTCCATGTTGTTGGCATAGTATTCACGTTCAGTAGACAGAGGTTGCTTCTTCCCAGGAGAAGAAAAGGAAGGACAATTCAGGCATAGCAGCAAAACAAAACCCTTGTACCTTCAGGAAAACAAAGTACATTGGTTATGAGTGTGTTGGTACTTTTGATATGAAAACTCTCTTGAATAACAGTATAGCAGTTGTAAAGTGCTGCTCCCCTAAGCTTTGTGCATATGCACCATGAACTGCATCTGCCTTCCAGTCATCTGAGATTTCTAGGTTAAGGCAGAGTATTTATGAATGGAGCTGCTAGTTCACAGGTCTTACCCTCTAGAATAAATAGTGAGTTAAGCCATGACCCCGCCTCATGGAAAATGTCCTGTGCTGCTAAGTGCCAACAGTACAGAGTATGTGACTTGCTGATTTGAAGACAAATAGATGAAGCCAGAACGTTAAATAAAGCAAAAAGCAAACAAAAAAATGAGCAGGCTCCTTGCCTTTTAAATTTAAGGAATTTTTGGTGAATGATGTAAATAATAATCATTATCTGAAAGAGTATTAGCATAACTTTGTGTTTAGAAGGAAGGAAAGTAAGTAATGGAGAAAGAAATTTTGCAGAAAAATCATTCCCAAAATGGTTCTTGGAAACCACACATAGGGCTATATAGAGAATGTTGTTCTGCTTTCCAAAGTGGAGTCACTGTGGAGAAAGATAGTCTTTCTGCATCACCTTAATTTAGTCCTGATTTACGTTTCTGCCTCTCGCTCAATTTTAATAACAGTTTCTAACAATGTTCAATAATACTGCATCACATAAGCTAATTGCTGGATAGTTTGTTTTCAGTTACTATACCCTGAAGTCAGGTCATGATTGCTCATGAATGGGAAACATCCATACAGTCCAAAGTCTTTGTTTTGGAAGTTACCTAAATAGCTGATACTTTTAAAATACCCTATGTATTGCCTGAAATAAGATGATGATCAAGGAAAAGAATGCAGTAGTGGAGAAGGCAATGAATACAGTGAAAGTGAAGGTTATTTTAGGCTGATGATTGATTGTAGAATAGGAAATGTTGACAAGCTGCTTAGATGCTATAGATTGCATTTTTAGAAGAGAAGAAAATTATGGCAGATTAGGAATTAAACATTTTCAGCATTTTCAGAATAAAAGGAAGAATAATGTACTAAGCTAGAACTGTGGTGGGAATTCAGGGGAACCAAGTGTAATTGTTGGTTAGGTTTTGCACAGGATGAAGGAGCTCTTGCTTTACTGGAGTGATTGTATGTTTCAGGAGAAAATTAGCTCTTCCTGGTGAAGTATTCTGTAGTTCCCTCTTACCTACCATGTTTTCTGCAGCCTATTTTTACTGGTTTATCTCATGCTATGGTAAATTCAGTGTCACTAACACAGATGAATATGAGTAATAAACTCCAGGAGCTCAGCGTTGTAGATCAAAGCCAGATACAGCGTAAAATGAATACGAATTCAGAAAAGTTCTAGTTAAATGGCAGCCCCCAGTGTATGGAGGAGTACCTAAAATATGGATAGCATGAGAATGGTCCTTGAATTTTATCCTCCAGTGCCAACCTTGGTAAGTATTACATAAACATGCATAAAATACCTAAAATAACATTCAGTTGATTAAAAAGTGGGTCGTTTCTATTGCTACAAGAATTGGTTTTAGACTCAGGTCTTGAATGACTCGCTGTTTTTTCAGCACTCTGTATGTATTTGGGCCAGAATGGCACCTTCCAGAGTGTCAGTTGGACTAGTTAATTTAAAAAAGGCAGACTTTATCAATTTACTTTGAGGATCTGCCAGTCTTGATTGGTCTTCTCCTTATTTGAAATACAACAAATAATTAAAAAAAAAAAGATGGGCTTGTTCTGAAATAATAAAACCATGTGTAGTAAATTCTTACTGGGTTCAATGGCAGTTCATTAAGCCTACAAAGTGCAAACAGAAAGGCAAATGCTATAAACCATTAAGTCATCTTGAAAAAACAAACTACGTTGATGCTACTTTGCACCTTCTCTGTTCTCTTCCAGTCTACTAGCAAGCTAGCACAAGTTATACCCTGACTAGTGTAGCAGCAAAGCTTGGGAAGATCAAGGTGTGTTGCCCTGCCTTCACCCAGGTTCAAAGATCTGAGAAAGTATTATAGATATGTCTTATTTCAACTGCGAGGAAGGTGCTTAAAGGGAGAGCGTGTGTGCGTATCAGTCAGACACAACTAATCACTTGACACATTCTTTGGACTAGAAGACACTTCTCTTCGTCTCTCCCTCCTCCCTTTAGAGTCTAAATCCTCCTATTCCGTTTAACTAAATTAAAACCTTGCTGATTCATGCTAGCTGCAAGTCTCATTGCAGATAACTGGATTTTGCAAATCAGCTTTAGTGCAAAGGAACAATGAGCAAGAATTTTAAAGTTCATTTGCAAGACAAGTGTACTTCAGCCTCATTTACTTATGGTAATACCATCTAGAGAGATGCCCAGACTGGAAAAACCTGATAACATCTTTTATAATTTGTGAAGAATCAAGGCCACACCTGAATGTCACGGCTCACATGCATCTTTTTTTCTTTAGCATATTTTTTTGCTGTCTGTGGTAGCACCCTGTGTAAGAGCAAGCCTGGTCTGAGAATAAATGACTTCTCATGATAGCTTGCTGCCAGTTAAGTCTCAACAGAAAAAATATTATCTTCATGCTGTGATAAATTCATGGGAAGCATAGAGAAGGAAGATGTCACTGTCATTGGGAGCAAGAGCCAATTTGAATTTGAGAAAGTTAATAGATGAATCTCTTGCATACAAAGACTGTTTGCAGTTAATCTCTTAACTGTATAGTGATTTTTTTTTCTAAAAAAAGATACAACCATCGATTTATTTACATAATCATATGCAACATTTTGCATCCCAAAATGTTTTTGCAGCTACTATTTACTTGACCCTGAAAAAGTTCTAATTTCTCATATGATGCGCATATTTTTCCTTGTTACGGAATTTTTCCATGTTAAATATGTCTTTACAAGGCCAGACTTTAGGATCATGGGTAATTTTCTAATAGCAACAGTATCGCTGTCTCATTTCTTTGGGTACAGTGGGGTTGTTTGAATTGTTTGCATTGTGACTCTTACACTGTAAGGAGACATGGTAACATTCATGAAAAGGAAAGTGGAGGAGAAGGGGCCAGTGTTGGAGATGGAGAGTAGATGACCTGTTTACTTAACTGGAAAACCGTGAGAACTCCTTTCCATCAACACCAGTGAAAGCTGGTGGTGCAGTCTGTCTGGATTAGAGTGTATGAACTACATGGATTGTGGTATTTCACACAGACTTCCTAAGTACTTGAGATGATTCAAAGCTCCATAAATGAGATTAAGCTATAACGCTCCAGCATTTTAATACCTCAGGAGTGAAGGGGGAGAGAATTCTTGCTCAGCATGTAAATCACGCATGGCCTTCTAGTTGCTGAATCTTTGTAATGTACAGCATTTTGCTCTGAAGCTTTCATGGCCTGTTTTAAGAGAAAAACCAAATATTAAATTTGTGTAAAATTAATTTTTCCTCCTGAAAAGTTTGCCTGCTGAACTTACTTAAAAAACAAAACAAACCACCCTGAATGTGCCGTCTTTACGAGTAATTTCAGATGTTCTGGCTGAGGAGCCAATCTTATTAAAGTTACACTGTTCACATATCTTAAGTCTTGCCAGTTCAAACTCTGGCTCTTCTCCATCGGCTTTTTCCCAGGATCTTTTTTTTTTTTCTTGAATACTCTCTTAAGTATGCTGACATTCCAAGGAACAGGCCCTAAGGCAGCTCCTGGGATCTGAGTCAGCTAGGGCTGAGGCCAGATTTATTAAGCCCATTGTAAGGGGAGAGCTCAGAAAAACTTTTTTTTGTTTGTTTTTTTGGATGGCACTTCTAAAATACATAAACTGTTTGGAAACGGCAGGGTGTGGAGTGACTCATGCTCTTCATCCATTGCACTTTCTTGTGTGGTGAAATTTTGGCTGGTGTGAGTAGTTTGCCTAGGTGTGAATCAGCTGTAAGCCCTTATGAAAGCACTTGAGTAGTGATTTGTAACTGCAGTTGGTTTCTGTTGTACTGTGGGGTGGATTTGGGTTTTGGTTTTGTTTTCAAAGGAGAGCAGTTAAAAACTGGATAGGGAGCAGCCGCCTCACACACCTGTGTTCTGCGTGGGACTCCTGTGTACTCCTTAGCACCAAATCTACCATGTATTTCAGGGATGAAGAGTCCTTAAAATCCCATTTGTAGAGCCACAAGGCCTGGCGTTTGGTGCTGCCAGTGTTCTCCTCGCCTGTAGTTCTAATGATGAGAAATACTGTCCTTTACTTGCTTCATTTTTAACCAAAATGTATGTATTTATTTCTCTTGTAAAGGATTAATTTCTCTCGGGGCCTTATTCCATTTTCCCACATGTTGCTTTTAGTCAATGTGGCTTTGTCAAAAGCAGTCTGGTTTCCACAGCAACAGAGTTGTTAACACCAAAGATGTCAGCGCTCGAAGGTAGGGAGGGGAGGGGGCTGCATTTTCTGGCTCAGCTGCCTCGCCCTGGTAGAGGCCCTTGCTGCAGCCACGCTACAGTACAACGTCTCCATTGTCTTCGCGAAGAGTAAAAGCCTTACATTTTGTTTTACTCTTCCCTTTCCAATCGATTTACAGTCAAAATTTGACACTTGGGAGGGTGACGGGGCTTGATGGTTCCTTGATGCTTAGAAGCTTCCTGTTCTTTCAAGCCCTCTGTTCTGAAGGGTGCCGCTCTGTTGTCTGCATTTTAGAGTGTTACTGTGAACAAAATAGCACTTGCATACATGCAAAACCTGCAGCAGTAAGTTTGCGATAGAGCGCTGTTCTTTTTGCCCCGCATTCAATGTCTGCTTATGAATGATAACATGAGAACGCATCAGTCCCTTTACCTTGCCCAGTAATGTGAAACCTGCTCCAATTAAACCTGCTCGGATGCATTTTCTGAGGCACTTATCCCCTTAAGGTGGGAACTATGCCTCACTCCTGTTGACCTTGGAAAACTGCATTGTTTGAAAGTATTTTCCAATACATAGTTAACATGTGAAATCCATTTGCCTCAGGAGGTGAGTGATCGTGATGCTGTGAAGGTCTGGAGAGAAAAAAGCGCTTCTCAGAGTATTGCAAATGTGAATAAAAGCCCCATAGTTTCAATATACTATACAAATTTCTCTGTGGTCTTCTAGATCCTGTTGTTACAACGTATAATTAGAAAACCATCAGGATAAGTAATGAAACTTTGAGCTTCAGAAGGCATCTTACAGCTTCTCCTGTCCAAGGAGAGGGAGGTGGAGCTTCAGTCTCAGCTTTGCAGATGGCTGTAGCTCTGGGTAATGCCCATCAGTTGCATAATAGTTTCAGGTAAGGGTGTGTTTTCCTGGGCAAGTTGTTTTTGTCTAAACTAGGGTGTAAACATAAAGTGAAATAGAATTTTCACAAATGGCTATTCATATTTAGGTCCTTCCCTCCCACCCCCCCCATGAAGGGCAGGGCAGGAAAGCACTTCTACCAGACTTGGTCCATGGGAATGCAAACAGTATAATGCGGTTGGAACTTCTTTACAGGCACTTGCTGCTGCTTTCTTTCACCTTTAATAGAAATTATGGTAAAAAACAATTGCTGAAGACAGTTAAAACAACAAGCTGAAACTTTAGAGAAATGGCAAGATAATGCTTTTAAACTGGCACAAATACATGATGAAATCATGTACCCAAATGCAGATATTATTTTAATTCAATTTTTGGATGCCTATTAATGACTTTTAAAGACTAGGTTTTGTATCTGCAACTTAGTATAACATTGCAACCCACTTTTGGTAGCTGGTTGTATTCTTACTGTTTATTTCTGTCACTTAACGAGTGGCTCTGCATTGGAGTTTGTGGTACATGAGTCATTATTACAGAGGGCAAAATCTCTGGATAGCTGTGTCTTGTCTACTGGAATTAGGTGTTTTGCTAGGTTTATCAGGTTCAGTTGAGTGTTTTTTCAGTTGATTTTCTTTGTTTTGAAACCTACAAAGTAGCATCTCACAGGATTTCTGACACCAGAGTGCAGGGAAGCAGACTGACAAAGTGAAAGTGCTGAATGAGGAAAGGTCAATTAATTTAGAAGCAGTTCTGGTGGATTGGTATCAAGTGGAATTTTCCTCCAGTCTCTCAGCTCCGTAATAGCTTTTTCCTGTTGCTGAGATGCTGTGATTAAAGGCCTCTTGAAGGCAGAGGGAGTGAGAATGACTTTTAGTTCCATTGCATTTCAGAAGCCCTGATTGCCAGGCATGCCTCTGTTTTGGCAGGTGAGTGTGACTGCCTTGACTTGGGCTGGGGCTATATGCCTGTTACTGTTGAAAAATGGGATATGACACTCAAGATCTACAAAAACTAACCTCTTACTGCAGTAGGGAGGAGGAGAAAACAGCAATATACATTATTGATAAAAGACTTTATACAAGAGCAATCAATTCTGAGTCTTTCCCACCTCTCTGCTGTCTGAATCACTGTTGTGGAGGTGTGAGGGAGGGTGAATGACTGCAATGTTGTGTGTTTGTGCACAAAAGCCAAGTCTCATGGGGGGAATACAGAGAAGGTTCTCAAAAGTGTTGGTTCAATAAAACATCCAACACAGCAATAATAATTTTTTGTTGAATCAAAATACCCCAAACTGGGTCTTGGTATCTGTGAAAGTCTCAATTTTGGGCGACATGAGCTAATAACTGTGTAGGACTGTTGAAATTAAAAACTAAAGCAGGAGTTTGCCTGCATCCTACAAGCAAAGGAGCATGTTTCACAGGAAGGCAGTTTTGGAGAAGGAGAATGGTTTGAGCTTGGAGCCTGGGTACAGTCAGCGTGAGAAAGGGCTGTGTCACAGTCCTCTAAGGATAGGATGGGAAAGCATCCATGGTACTGCTGAACTTGTAGTTTCTCACATGTCATCTTTCCCATCTATCCTAAGCATCAAAGGTCACAAGGAGGTTGGTGTTCTCTGTTTTTTTTCATGTAAACCACCTAAACTTGAACATCTGAGTCCATTCAGTGTGCTATGACTTTGTATTGTGTGCTGAACATCCGTTTTCTAACACAAATCATGTGTGTTGCAGATATTTCTTCATTCTGTTTCTTGAGGATGCTCTCCACAGACCAAAATGGTCACTTCTGTCTTTTAAAATTGATGTACTGATCTGTATTTGAGCAAGTTAAAGTAGGGATGACTTTGTAGGGGAAGGTATTGTTAATATCACTGCTAGTCACCAACTTCTCGTGCACAACACACCACCTACATCACAGAGGAACATTGTACTGTTTTATATTAAAAATTACTAACACTAATGTGTTCCATCTTCCCTTGGTTTTCTGTTGCATAGGGGATTACTGGTAGACAACTGCATGTCATTACTCCCTACTTCATGTGCACAACAGCATTAAATGCATATTCTCTTTGGCTGGGATTAGCACTCTTAATAGATTATTAATATGAATCAAGGTTCTGTTCTATGGTTGCTTCTTATTACCCAAAGGTTCCTCTCCTTCTCTGAAGGACGATATCTTTCAAAGCTCCCTAGTACATCAGGTTTTTTTAATAAAGGAGTTCACCAGAGTAGAGCTCCTGCAATTTCAACTACTTAACTTGAAACGATTCAAAGGAGGAATGACTTTTCTAGTGTGGTGACCCTACTGAGAAATCAGACTGCATTGAGTTGTCCTAAGCTCTCTTGTCCAAGCCTTCAAATAATACTTAAACTTTAATTAAAAAAAAAAAGAAATTAACTTTAATCAAGATAATTTACACTTTCATATGACATTTAATCTAAATCTGCAAATTATTCATCTAAATACCTTATACCTTTGGACTGTAATCAATCTTTAGATTCCTCTGCACATTTTGTTGCATGACCATACAGAAATCTTGGCTGATGTTTTGCATTTCAGCTTTCATCTACATAGAGTGATTGGTGTCCCTGCTACAAAACTTGTGGGGATTTTCTTCTTTTCCATTTGTTTTTTTAAAAATGGGTTAATTAAATGTATAAATAATTTTCCTAAACAAATAAATAGAATCCTATGCAGATTCTGAGCTGTGCGTTAGTGTGTATTGGTCACTGATTACTGCCACTGAGACATCAGGAACAACCTCTTTTCAAGTTCAATATGACTGATTACCATTAATCGTTTGTAGCTGACTGCTTGTTTTGTAGGGAATATTTCTAGGGAGCCCAAAATCAGTATTCCTGGGACCTCTGACATCCTCCTCCATGCTTGGGAGAACATCATCTGCGAACACTCGTGGTTTTGTGCTTTCATTCAGTTGATTTCCATGCTTTTAAACTTTTTTCTTCTGTGTAATCAGGGCAGAAGTTGATTCCCTTCTCTTCCACCCCCACCTTTTTCTGCTATTCATTCTCTGGAAGGTTTACATTTTAGCTGCTAAATGTCAGTAAATGTCAATTTTTCCTTTCACCTCAAAGCTTCAATTTTATTATTTAAGATTATATGAGGGGAAAGTAACCTGTGAGACATCCCTCTTCACAGTTTTTCCCTTTTTCTTCTCTCAGATCCATTTAGCATTCAATAAATAGAAGCTGTACTTCCAAAGTATGATTAAATTTGCTGTTAATCTTTTTCCAAACTACTAAATTTGGAGTTTTCAGTATCAAATTTTTCTTTTAATGAGGCATATATTGAGGAAGAAAAAACTAAAATTGCTCTAAAAATAAAACAAGTATTTGCATTTGAACTTTTTCTGAGGCCAGCTTGAAGCGTATTATTTCTCTACTCTGCTTTTTCTTTACAGTTGATATGCTCCCCAGTTTCTAGCGATTCCTATTTTTTTTTTTTTTTTCCCTTTTTTAACTAGTTATGTAGAAATGGAAGCTCTGGTATATTACTTGCATGTCTTCTGTTTTCTGAAATCATAGAGCTTGTTAGCTCAAAATAAAATACATTGTTTTGCCCTTTTTGCATGTTTGTATATATTTTTGTATGAGAACATGAGTGCCAAAATTTATATTACTTAGAAAAAGGGGAACAAATAAACATTAATTACTGGGAACTGTAGCCCACTAGAGGCTTGTTAGTAACCACAATTATATAACAAAATCAAACTTGTAGGATGAGTAATTAAACCAAAAATATTAGATTCCTTTCTGCCTTTTTTCTGAAAAGCCTGTTGGAGTTTGGCTTGAATTGGGAATTCAGTTTTGGCCTTGTATTTGTTTTCTCACTGACTGTGAAAATAGAAGTCAGTAGGCATTGCCTTTTTTCAGGAAATCCTCAGGCTTCCATGCATAATATCAATCAAGGACACAGGCAAAGTAGTCCCAAAATAGATGGCGTGCTATGTCTGCAGTTCAACATAACTGTATGGCATTTGTGCTTCTGATGACCCTACAGTAACCCAAGTTTCTGTGATTTGATTTAACACTGGGCCCATGAGGTCTGTGTTCCAATTTAAACATTTAAATTTTCCTGTATATCCACACAGGATTATAATTTACATCTTAAAATCTGCCAAATGCGTGAGGAGAAAAATTTGGATATGTGAGGATTTTACTCGGCAGAATACACCAAAATTTACCTAGTTATTTTGTTTGATTTAAGGGCTCCTGTGGGAAACTTGGAGGAGCTATGAGGCATGTTTACCCAGTACTTCTACTGTTGGGCCCAAGTACTTTTTACGTGCAATTGTTACTTTTACGTGCAATTTTAAAAGACTTGGAGAGTACTGGGGAAGTGTCCCCTGTGCCTGCTTCCCGCCAGGCTCTATTACAAGCGTGTGTGTTGTGCTGCACAGCATGGCTGCCTACCTGCAGAGCTGTTCTGGGACAAATAGTACAATCACTGCCCCAGAACGACTCCCTGGGAAGGACAGGCTTTGATGACACAGGAGCGAGGAAGTGTTCTGGGGTGTGTGTGTGTGTGTCTCTTCTTCCAATGCACATGCTTTCCACTAATCTGAGTTTTCCTTAAGATGTAGTCAGGTAAGTCTTCCAGGATGACACCTCCTCTGCCACCTCCCAAATGGCTTCTCTGGTGAGGTGACCCAGATACAAGGGCTGGAGTGGGGAAGTTGATAAAGATGATATGGGATAATGACCCCACAGATGATAAGGATGCGCCCAACTCAAGCTCTTAGCGTGAGGGCTGTAACCTGACATTGAATACAGGTGTCAAAGACAGTACTGTTTCCTGTAACCTGAAGTTGCAGCATCTCATTCTGTGCTAGCAGTAACGATTTATATAGTGTCTGTAGCTAGCTGATTGAAAACATGAGCCAACGGTTAGCACTGCCTTCCAGGAAGCTTGGCTGCTCCAAGCACTGCTTCAATCCACGGTACATCAGCATGCTTCCCCTTTCTCGCTGTTGCTGTTGAATTGGGGTCTCTCTGCTGGAGGAAGAGATGTAGGTGTTATAAAAAGCCTAGCATGGAATTGGCCAAATACTCTCAGACTTCTTTAGCTTGACTACATTTATTTAAAATTCTCTTCTATTCTTAAAATGTAATTTGTTGTTAATTGTCCCAAAAGTAGGGAAGCGTGAAATAAATATCTTCTAACTTCACCCATTTTATTGTCAGTTTGAAATGGCAGAATAGGAGGCAACAAATTACTTATCCATGGATTTTGCATAACAAAGAAATAAGGCATCTACTGTTGCCCAGTAGAACCAAGGAAAATAAAAACAACTAATAAGTATACTGGGATTGAAAGATATAGAGACCATGGCTGAAAGAGGAGAGCAATTGGATAAATAAGTCTAAGAATTATTAATTTTATGATTTTGTATATTTAATTAAAATTATGATTTTAATTAAAATAAACCAAAATCAGAGTGGGGTAGAAAATTACTTTTTTTTTTTTTTAAACCAATGTAGTGGCACAATTGTGTAATTTAATGGTGAAATAAAGATAATGCCTAGTTTTGATTTTTTGATTGAGCAGGCATTAATAAAGTTAGAAAGTCTTTTATTCAAGTATTTGGTTCTTTATTACACCCAGTCTTCCTAGAAAAATGAGGGTGAATTTGAACAATGCAAATGAAGTTACAGTAAAAGATGCCGAGGTTTATGTTGAGGTGTTGATTCCTCTGTTTTTGTAAATTATTTTCAAGTAGAAGTAAAAGGTACAGAATAATAACAGAGTAAAGTAATCAATACCATGTTACAAAATCAAAACAAAGTGGAAGACATGTAGCTCTCCAGAATATATGAGAAATAAGCAGAAGTAAAAAATTGAGAATGGTGCAGACTGATACCTGAGTACAAGTTTATTCCTTTTGGGGATTAACTCATGACAGCACAGCAGCATTTAAAAAGTTAAAAAACTTTCTAAACAAGCAGCTGTACTTGGAGACCCTGGATTATATTTGGTGCATCAGGGTTCATCTGATTCGCTACAATAGTGCTGGTGCATTAAGTTGGAACTACTTAATGTGTGGACGGAACTACCATCTGCAGCCTGCAAATTTCAACATCAAGTGACAGACAGTGCCTATCAAGGAAGATGGGGAAACATCAACTATCTGAATTGTCCCAAGAGCAGATCGTTCTGGATAATGGGTGTTTGCAAGGGTGAGCAATGATGAAAGCTGAATATATACGAAGGCAGCATCAGCAAAAGGCATCTCAGATAAAATACTGATTACTTTTCTGATGTAATTAGCTTCTTGGGCAGTAACAGAGTTATCTGTGGAAGGAAACAAAAATAACTGCCGAAGTCATTGTCCTTGCTCAGGCAAAATATCTGTTAGGAGAGCAGTTTATCTTGGTGAAGACATCAGAACTGTGACTAATGTGATAAATCTCATGTAAAAAGAAAAAAATAGATGTCAGGGAAAATGATGATATTGTGAGGTCAGTGCTATGAGTGCTCTTACCAGGGAACTCTACTCTGCCTCTGGAAAGATGCAGAACTGGGCTGGACAAAGCACTTGCCTGTAGGCAGAGCTGATAGCTTAGCTTCCCAGTGGGATTGCCTTGATCTACATGGCCTCTCTCATCTTAATATTCTGACAGACCTGAAGGATGCTATTTCCTGTGCTGAACAGGAGTAGTTTTGCAAGAGTTGTTTTGGCAGAATTTTTTCAACCATTTCCAGTAATATGACTGTAGGAAAAAATTGTTTTGCCTACATAAAACACAAATTAAGTTTCTGGTGATTTGCCTGAATCTTACTTGGATTTGAAGTTTATGGAGGGGTGAATTTTGTTCTGGGAGTGTCTTGCCCTGTCACCCCTAAAATCAACACAAGTTCAGCCAAATTCTAAATCTTTAATGATCAGGAGAGGTGTGTTCAGTTTTAACGGTTGACTTTCTCAAAGGTGCATTTGCACGTGGCATACTGTAGACTACAGTGGAGCAGGTATTTTCCAGGGATTGGATCCCTGTGCTACTGAAATCTATCCCAGCTCTGGACACAGGTACTGAGAGAAGCGATCTCTAGCCTGGCCTTTGGCTCTCCCACTGTCCTCAAAAGCACAGAATAACAGAGATCTGATGGGTACTGGCAGAGAGAATGGGGAGCAGAGAAACGGGGACCTGGAGGTTGTAGAAAATGAGATCTGCTGAGGAGTCATTGCTGAAGGAGCAGCCGGGACAGGCTGGATGCAGAGGCAGGAGCAATAAGATGAGTAATGGGGAGCAGAGGGTCAAGGCTGAGGAGTCCCGGCAGGTTGCTGAATGGTGGAGGATGAGGAGGGGGAAGAAAAGTAGCTGGAGTCTGGGATTGGAGGTAGAGAAACAGACCACAGGAACCGGGGAAGCGCTGATTAAGAGCTCTGTGGTAGTACTGTCAAGGAGTGGGAAAAGAGCTTGTTGGGCCATGAGGCTGGGTAGGAGGGGACGATGGGATTAAGGGAAGGGATCAGAGGTGGAGATGGGGGCCAGCAGGTGGGTTGTTTTTGCAGGAGATAGAAAGCTGTCTAGTACAGTGCTCACCCCTCCAGGCAGGACTACATCACAGAATCTCCTAGTTTCCTTGTTTCCAGTCATCAATTAGCTGTAAAACCCATCGATATAAAATGTTTTACAACCCCTTGTTTATCCACGGTTGTTATATTCCATGTTATTGTCATGAGCTACTTTTTTAGCTAATGGCAGAGGTCTGTGCAGTAGATACATGAGCCTTGCCTGCTTTACTGCTTTTTTTTTTTGTCAGGAATATGCAAAGAAGAGGATTCAGCTTTCATTTCTTTTTCTTCACTTTGTTTTTCAAAAGTTACCTCATTTGCCTAGACTGGACCAGAACTTGGGTTTTGAACTGCCATGAAGTCACTTTTACAGGTGCTTCTAGTTGTGTGTAGCAGCTACAACAAACACTGCTGGTCCTGGTGGGAAAATAAGCTATATAGGCTGCATTTTCCCTTTCAGTTTTTGGTGGCATGGCTTTGACAGCTTCGATATGTGAAAGAATATTAATCTATCTAGTCCAAAGATTGCTTGGAGTATTTAAACCTGCAGCCCTGCATGTTCTGAACAGTGAAGAGAGTCTGTATTAGGGTATTGTGGGAGAGACGAGAGGCTCTACACCGGCTGGGACAGAGGGAGAGGAGGTTTGTGCATGTGATGTCTGCATTCTTTCATGTGTTAAATTGGTAGGACCACCACAGTGAGCTTCTGTGCTAACTTTACCCAGATGATAAAAACTTAGAGACAGGATGTCTGAGCTAAAGGTACAATAAATAATAAACACACACTGAACATAATAGGTTATTGGTAATGAGGAAATCTATGGCAACAGTATTTACAGGCTAACGCATGTAGATTGGCAAAGATAGGAAGAGGAATGTGATTATTGACTGGGTGTCCTGAATTTTGGGATAGGCAACAACAAATGTTTTTTGGAAGGTTTGCATAGTCAAAGGAAAGGAAGTTATCAAATCTGGCCTAGGTGAAATCTGGACTGAGGAGTACTGCAAGAATCTACAACACTATAGAGTATTTCTAACTTAAAAATCTGTAATCTTTAAATGCGATAGCGTCTTTGCATAATGGAACCTCTAAAGTTCACCTTTAAAGTGTCAGAGAGCACTGCTGGATCCTGGGATTTAAATATCTTTCTCTTTTTGGCTTCCGCCAGATAATTGTTGGGGTTTGTACCTTTTGCAAGGTATGCATGAGAACTGGGTGGCTGTACAGGAGAGCAAAGCTATTGCATGTATTGCAAAACAGCAGGGAGTTCATAGCCAAGGTCTGCAGAGTTGTCAAGGGGAACAGAGCTTAAGGCGGGGTGGTAGCATTTATTTACAAGCTGCCAAAGACACGGAGCCTGTGCAGCTTTAACAGTTGCATCCAAACTTCAGTCATGTTTCTGCAGCCAGGCCTTATTACATCTTTCTCAAAAGGCAAGAGAATTTTTCTTTCTGATAGAGAGGCTGAATCACCCTTTATTAGAAATTGCCTTGGTAAGCATGTTGCAGAGTACGAAAAGGCTTCACTTCCATATTCCAAGTCCCAGGTTCTTGTGGCCTTTTCACCTAAGGCTCACAGGGATAAATGAGCCAAACGGACAAAGGTATTTATGTAACAGTCCTTTGGGAAATGAGCAATAATAATTTTCCAGTAGTACTTGCTATGTCAGTGTAGGTTCTAGAAACTAAGTGCAGCTATTGCATGGCATCCCCCAGAGACCCCGTGAGAGTCCTGGTGTGCAGCTCTCCAAGTCCACC
>NW_010558211.1:0-30236 GCF_000687285.1 Phaethon lepturus | reverse complement strand
TTGCTTTCCCAGCCTCTCGTCTGAATCCCCTTCACGCTGCATGTAATGAGTGCATGTGCCCCTGAGGAGGCTTTCTTGCTAAGGTGCACTTTTTCCTTTCTTTTGTGGTAATTTGTTTTGGAAACACCTCCCTTAAAACTGAACAGGAGATGGTATTTTGACTGCATGAGAACTTTATCAAATACACAAAATTTGTGTTCCCCACATTTAGAAACACCCAGGAACTTTTAAAACTCTTCATGAGAAATTAGAATAGCCATGCCCATCCCAAAATAAACAGTGGTTCCCACTCAGCTGCGATCTGAGAAATTCAGGGCTATGTCCCGACGTTCATAGAATCATCGAACGGTTTGGGTTGGAATGGACCTTGAAGATCATCTAGTTCCAACCCCCCACCAAGGGCAGAGCCACCTTCCACCAGACCAGGTTGCTCAAAGCCCCATACAACCTGGTCTTCAACGCTTCCAGGGATGGGGCACCCACAACTTCTGTGGGCAGCTTATGGCAGTGCCTCACCACCTTCATAGTGAAGAGCTTCTTTGTTATGTCTAATCTAAATCTACCCTCTTTCAGTTTAAAGCCCTTGTCCTATCATGACATGCCCTTGTAAAAAAGTCCCTCCCCAGCTTTCTTGTAGTCCCCCTTCAGGTACTGGAAGGCTGCAATAAAGTGTCCCTGGAGCCTTCTCTTTTCCAGGCTGAACAACCCCAACTCTCTCTGCCTGTCCTCGTAGAAGAGGTGCTCCAGCTCTCTGGTCACTGTTGTGGCCTCCTCTGGACCTGCTGCAACAGGTCTGTGTCCTCCTTATGTTGGGGGCTCCAGAGCTGAATGCTAACTTGTGTTTCAGTAGTGGAAACTGTGAGACATTGCATAGCTGTAGACAAGCAAAGAGTTCTCTGTAAGAGCTGTAAGGACTCAGGTAGTGAAGTGGAAGACTCTGATCTAAGTCAGGCAGAGCAAGGATTTGGAAGTGGATTTTGGGACACAGACTTAATAGACACCCAGCTGTTGGTTATCTGATATGTAAATGCAGGGTCTCTTGGTGGTTTTGAATGGCAATTCTGTCCAGGACTGAAGAATGCTTTTCTACCAATCTGTTATACATCTTCATGTGGAAACTTTCAGTTTTGACTAAAACAGTTTGAATCTTGCAGTTGGAGACACAGCTAGTGATGGATAATTATGAATTCTGGCAGAGCATCCCTCCATGTTCAAAATACCACAGCTTCTTAGGTTAGAACAGTCAACTACTAAGAAGAAACTGAGACTTCAGGAGCTTTAAGGATTAATGCATGAAGGTTTGAAGAATGTCTCCAGATTCTGCAGTAGTTGGTACCATCATTTAAGATGTTGTTATTAAGAAATGTTTTGAAAGTGATCGCATTTGACCTGGTTGAGCTTGTACTGCATAGTTGTATGATGAGAAGATGTTCTTTCACCAGACCTTCAGGGATTCTCCTTCCCCACCCAAAACAGAGCAAAGACAGTCAAGAAGCTTGCGGTGGTAGGAATGCTGGGGTGCTCTTCAGAGCTGGTTTCTTGCTGGTTGTGAGTAGCCCTTATAACTAATGGGGGGCAGGAGGGTCGCAAGTGTGCCTGTGAATTTGGGCAAATAACCCCCTCCTTCATCTTAGGAGACATGATTATCAAGTGGTGAAGACAAACCAAGAGATGGTTTCTAAAGGTTTTCGAAGTGTCCACTGCTTGGTAAAGCGTTTGTGTGGCCATATATAAATAAATACACAAGCATTTTTGGTGATGGGAGAAGGATTAACCGAGGAAAGTTGAAATTACCACCACCTGACAGGTCTTGGACAAAATCCTGCATATTAAGCGGGTATCATCCAGGGCTTGGGGAGTGCTGCGTGGTGTTTGAAATCTGCAAATTTCCCTTATCCTTCCTGTCTCCACTTGGGGATCTGTCTTCCCGACCAATGGGAAGAGCATCATGGCTGAGTGCCTTCTCCCCTTGCCACTGCCTGCTGTGAAGTGTTGAATCAGCTCTGTTCAGAGACCAGCAGCTGCACAGCTCAGACAATCTGTTTCTCTGTTAACGTGGCTTTAGTGCGGGTATGTTTTCCTGACTCCGTGATGTGTCACGTCTAAGAGAATGATGCTGGATGGCACATGGCTTTTGTGAAATCATCACCTCAGAAGTCATTAACACTTTTCATGGGGCAGCTGCTTCAAGCATGTTAGTTGGAATCGAGCAGGTGACTTCAGGCCAGAAAGATCTTCTAAGTCCCTTTTCTCCATTGCCCCAGCTTTCTCACTCCCTCCTCTCAGTTCCTCAAGGCCAGACTTCTCTCTTCCAGGCATGCTGATTTGTGGAAATGAGCCAATGTTGCAGTGTACTACAAGCAGGTACTGCTGCAGGGAGCGGTGGGGGGAAAAGACAGTGTCTTAAGAGAGGGAAATGGATGTACGTTTCAGCATGGAAAGATGGAGAGGATTTAAATTCCTGGAGTGACTTTTGTTCAGCAGTGCTTTTGCTACATCTCATTTTTCTGCTCCCTGTGTAGTCCTTAGCATGATGCCGCTTTAGATAAGACATCAAAACATTAAACTTCCAAATATTCTTGGGATCTTCCTCCTCTTCTTTTTAGTGTGTAGTCATGGGGCAGCCAATACAATGCAGGAGTGGAGAGGAAATCTATTCAGGAATGTGAAGGAAATGCTCTTGATTTTGGCAAAAAAACCCACCCTTCCATTTAAGCTGCTCTGTTCTACCTTTGTTGTGTCTGACTGCTTTCTGTCATCTGGTTGCAGGGAATGTGAAGCAGTTCTCTCTAACATCTATTAGAGAAATGGAATATGGATGTTGGGGAGGGAGCTCTCTGCTCCTGCCTCTCATTCCACAGCATATCGTGGTGTGGGGAAAATCTTTAGAGGGAAGCTAGGTGGCTAACAATGGAAATAAAGTGGGCAGCAAAATGGAGGGATGTTCCTGCCCTCTGGAGCTTGGGGGAAGTAAAATCTGCTTGCCCAGGGTAGCTAGGAGCAGTGACTCGTCAGGGACTAGCAGAAGTTCTTGGTTGTTGAAGGAGAGCCTCTGGGTTGAAGGGTTTGGTGCTCGGCCAGCTAGGGTGGGAACCTGGGTGGGCTGGGCAAATAACCAAACAGATTTGGATGAAGGAGCAATGATTTAGGAAGGGCTTAGATTAGAAGGATGGGGCATTTATGTGGTGAGGGAATCTTCCTTAAAGGCAGCTTGCATGGTGTTTCTTGAAGGTTTCTGAAAAGAACTGGGAAGGACTGTTAGGCTGTGTATGAACTTGCAGCTCCCAGTTGTGTTCTAAGAAGTGTGTGTTTTCCAGCATCCTGGATATTAAAGAGCACTTAATCAAGTAGTGAGTGCTGTAGGGCATTAGCTGCTCCAGGCATGTGCTGTGGGGCTCAGGAGAAGAGTAATGTTTTTGATTGCTGGATTCTGATGCCGTTCTGGCAAAGCAGAGCTGTAACCCTGGGTGGCTAAGCTAGTGCACCGGGCAAAATCAATCAATGAGAATTGCAACATAAATAATGGTTTTACTGCACTGTCACTTGCTTATGTTGACTCCATCTGTTGAATTCCCCCTTCCCCCAGTTTATTTCTTTTCTTTCCTTTCCTATATAATAGTTTACTTAGCTTTAGAATATATATTCAGACAAAATAAGCAAAAGAATTCTTGGGAGAGCAATTTACTTTCCTCTTTCTCTTAATGGCTTCCTTTGCATTTCTAGCCTCTGCTGAATGCTGCATGATTTTGTTTCCATTCACAGTCACACCATTCTCTGTCATATCTTTGCTGTACACAATAAGCAGTTCCAGGTATCTTCATGCCTGATGGACCTTTAAACCATCAACCACCAAGCTAGCTACTAAGTTGTGACTTAGATATAGAATTTGAAATGGCTTGAAAATGCCAACAGCAGAGCTTGCACAAATGTGAGTGTGAAGACATATATAGCTGTGATTTGAAGCACGAGGGAAATCTTACAGATGTCCTTGCTGAAGACTTCTGGACTTCATTTTATTTTTGAAGACAAGTCAAGTTCCCACATTTGACAGCTTTCAGGAGTGAGTGTTTGACATTACACTGGCCAGAGTCATTCCAGTTAGATTCCCAAGAACTGGGTGAAATCTCAGTATCTCTTCTGTGAGGGACGTGAGGTACAGTTGCTCTCAGTGCCACTGATGTCTGGGGTTTAGCAAACGTTCCCTTAAGGTAATGCTTAAAAGAAGTAGATGAGCCTTGTGGAATGAGAGAAGGAAGATTTGAGAGTTCTTTGCTTATTTCTGGGTTCTTGTGTTTGGAAGACTTAGTAATACTTGAGATAGACGGTGCAAGAGAAGAAAGGGAGACTGCTTGGCCTGGTAGGTTATGTGACAGAAAGCACAAATGTGGTGTAGAGAAAGGAAATGTGAAAGAAGAGGAAGAACAGCAATATATGAGAAATAACTGGCCTGGGGTGGCATGTTGCCAAGCTTTGCATGCATGGATGACAATCTTGAATTCATGTGGAATGGAAGGGGAAGTCAGCTTAAAGGGAGTTTAGGTATGTGGGCGGTGGTATAAGAGGACGGTATCTTCATTATGAATTCTGCTACCAAGTGGTGGGACCGTAGAGGAGAACATAGCTGCAGTTGTGGGGGAGTTACAGGGTGAGTGGGGTGTGATTGGGATGTAAACATGGGATGAAGTTGGTTCTGTTGCTTTCTGATTCTGCACTTCAGTTCTCTGT
This sequence comes from Phaethon lepturus, assembly GCF_000687285.1. Taxonomy (NCBI): domain Eukaryota; kingdom Metazoa; phylum Chordata; class Aves; order Phaethontiformes; family Phaethontidae; genus Phaethon; species Phaethon lepturus. Next base: position 25,511 of record NW_010558211.1, on the reverse strand, counting down.
TCCTGTAGTTATGCTGATAGGACTGTTTGCTGGATTGCATTATAAACCAGATCACTGAATTTATATAAAAAACCCAATAACACAACACTCCTTTTCCCCTCACTCCTCCTCTTCCCTTGTTGGTTTTTGTTTTTTTTTTTTTTTTTTATTCTTAACTTGGATCACTTCAAGGATCTGGTTTATAACATGGTCCTGCCAGCTGTTGTGGTCCCATGATATTGTACATTACTGTATTGAAGTGTGTTCCCACCCGTGTTGGGAGTGGACATTTCCCTGCTGCCTGGGGAAAATTTTACATTGTAGCTTCACTTTGGACCTACCAATAGACCTGCTATCTTGCTTTTGAACAAGAAATGTTAACTGTCAAAAAGTGGGGCTGGAGTGCAGAGTGGAGTAAAAAGACAGATGCATGGGAAGTGCCTACAGCATGAATCCAGCATGCACCCTGAAGAGCCTCTGTGTACTGGGGAAGGATGTCACATCCTTCCTGGGAGTTCTTGAGTAATTTAATCTTCATCACTGTAGTCACACATGCAAGAAACAGAGAAAGGCTGGGGGGTAGCATGGGTTCCTCTCGGAGCCACTGTTATCTGTGGTTAATGAGATTAAACATGTTGCTAATTTTTGCTTCTACCTTGTTCAGTATTATCACTTCTGTGTTAATTTTGATACCGCTTATTAGCGTGAAAACTAGGAACGGGAACATAAGACTTAGATCGTATCAGTACTGCTTTTTTTCTGGTCTGTGCCTTCTGCCACATTCTGCTCCAACAAAGGTGTGCCGTGTCTCGCTAATCTGGGTATCATTGTCCTGCTGTCCCACACAGCTGTACAGGTGGGTTTCATGGCTGTTAGCACTGAAATGAGCAGTAAGCACTCTGAATAACGTCTGTGATGTTTGCTGTCCACTCCTTGTGGAAAGTGTGTGTAGAGTGCAATGGCTATTACTACTGGAGTAATTAGGTATGTTGGGAGGTTTTGTGTGGTTGTTTTGGTGTTTGTTTTTTTTTTTAAGAAAAACAAAAGTGTAAGACTATAGATATGACAAAAATGTCATATCATTGGGGAGGGGTGTTAGGGGTAGTTAAAATGGAATTTAGAAACTGTGGCTGTCAATATTGGAAAGTGTGTGAGAGGGTCACATCCTGGCAGACACACATTCCATCCCATTTCATGACCATGAAAAGTGCTAGTATGTTTTTTTGGAGGTATTGCTGCATCACAGTCACTGCACAGGAGAAAGTAAAAGGTAAGGAAATACAACTGGCACTTAAAAAAACAAATGGGAGAGTTTTTTGTGATGGCCATAGTTCTTGCGGAAATCTGTGTGTCAGTCTCAGATTGGGCCCCCAAACAGCTCTGACTCCTGTACAGGCAAGATGTATCCTCATTGTGGGAAATTTCGCTATGGCAGGGAAGCCAAACTGTTGGCCATAGTAGATGTCTCAAAGTTTTAAGTGATCTTTTATATGCTTTGATTGAAGTCTATAAAAGTGTTAGACACCTAGAAGATCAAGGTTATGGTCCTGAATTTATTTTAGTGTTCTATGAGTAGCTAAAGTCAAAGCAGAGGGAGAGTCTGATGGGCTCGTTATCTGAGGAGGTGCCATGGTATTTGGGACTGTTAGAATTTTCTTAAACAGCAAAGTTTCACAAGCAAGCTCTATTACTTTTGACCAGGATTGATATGTATGAATTACTGAAGCAGAGTAACCTGAATCCTTGTTATCAGAATTTATGAACTCATAGCTGGCAGGAGTGAAGTTTTTGTTGAGGTTTTTTTCCCCTCTTTTTTCTTTTCCTTTTCCAAGGCAAACCTCATATCAGGCACTAGAGTGAAACTATAAAGTAAAAAGTGTCATCATTTTCAGCTGGGATTTTAGATTTCCTTTTCTTCAACTTAAATTTAGGAAGAGTAAAAATGGTGGTGGAGCTACAGATTATTTTATTTTAATCAGAATCCAAATTTATCATAGGTATTTATGCCATATGAGGTTTAGGAAAATTTGGCATTATGCTGGTAATCTGAGTACGCTATAGGCAGAGCAATGTTGGCATGTCAGGCTAAACATCCTGCGGTTTGGGTGCCACGGCTGCCGGGTGTCCTGTTCTATGTGCTTGCAGGCACCGAGGAAAGAGACAATGGTTTTGGTGGTGAAGAGTATCTCGGCACTGAGCAAAGCCCTATCAAGGTCTTACAGACCAAAAATCAGACATTGGAAGTGTGAATACAAGTCCTGTGGCTCACTTATGCATCCTGTGTTTCTGCCTATTTCTGGAGAAAGAGGTTTTAAAATGAAGGGTTGAAAGACCCCTACAGCACTTCCCAAGCTTGTTTCATTTCAGGAGGTCATAATGTGCGTGTTAAAGAATTGAGGAAAGAAAGGATGTTTTGTAGTGTGTCTGGGTTTCAGAAAGGGCTTTGCAGCAGGTGTCCCCAGATGCTGAATATTGACTGCAGGAATTGAATGCAGTTGTCGGTGCTGGCTAAACAGCAGCATTTTGTGGTAGAAGTTGTCATAAGCAGGAGGTAGAGAGAGGAGCTGATCTCTATGCCGCCTTGTATAAACAAGCATTTGAGGATGTTCTTGTCTGGTAACAAACAGCATGTTAGTAGCTGTTGGTGATTTATTTTTCTTTTAAAATACTGTTGCAATACTTCGAATAAAATAGAAGCTGCATGTAGCTGGTTTGTAGCCTGTCACAGCTGAGTATAACTGGAGTCTTAAGGTGCCAGTAAGAATTATTTTTCCATCCACGCAGCAGAGCAAGCACAGTATTAAAATGCAAAGTAATCTTATGGTTGTAGCAAAATGCATAGCATGCTTTTTATTTAAATCTGTTTATACCCCATAGTATTGAATGTACAATTGCATACTTTTGGCACTGCAGTTCAACTAGATTCATATAACTTTATCAGAGTATTTATTAGGAGGGTAGCTTTTCTTCATGGGCATTTTTTTCTTGGTTTTGTACCTGCCTTTTATGCTAACCTCGCGTGTGCAAGGGGGTATCTTTGAAATGTATACTGGCATACTGCTTTGCCATTTCAGTTGTATTTGCCATATGTCTACTAACATTTATGAATGAGGAGAGTTGACCTTTGCAGAGTGAATGGCTAGATGCATCTGTAATTAGAGCATTAATAGTGGTATGTCTCATTTATTTACCTCAGGTTGTAGAGTCATATTGAGTGCCTAATGGTGATTTGAATACTGCTACAATAAATAAAATTCAGAACCACACCAAAATTGAGACCTAGTTGATGCATTGTAGGAGAGAGGCTTAGAGCAAAATAATATTTATGTGGTGTGTGCTCGCTGGGGATGGAGAAGCAGGAGTGCTTGGAGAGCTAAATTCTTCAGCGGATTTTCTGTACGTCCAGTGTGCAAACTCTTACAAAACAAAACTCTGTTAACCTGTTCTTTTTCTCTTTGTCCATTCTACTCTTTTTCTTGTTTTCTCCTTAAAACATGTGATTAAGTCAGGAAATTGGTTTCAGAGTGTGACTCTGACGCCACATGCAAGTCAGTCCTCTCTGAGTCCTCTTCATTCTCACTTATGCTGGCCAGATACCAAAGATCTGTGGTAGCTTTTGCCATTTCAAAGGATAAATTGAGTAGAGATTGGAAGGTGGAGAGAAGAGGTGGGTGAGAAGGGTCCCTCAGTGCAGACAGTAAAACCCTGATACTCAGTAGGCTGAGTGAAAGGATGAGATAGCACAGGCAGGAGTGTTGGAAAATCATGCTACTTGGCTGTTATTGCTGACTGTTATTACTTGGAGAAGCCCACCACTGGGACTGGCTGTCTACCTGAACACTGATGGAGATGCCAGTTAATGCCAACTGTGGTAGCAACTTGGACAGCTTTGCAGGAATCGGGATGAAAGTTTGTTTCAATGAAGCCTCCAAACAGATTTAATTTCCAGTAGCCTAAGCTGGATTTGAAGTAAAAGCAGAAAAGTGAAAGATTTAGTGACGACCCACTACCTGTGCCTGCTCTGGTTTAATCCCTTGTCTGTAGATTGAAGCTTCAGTACTAAATAATTTGAGCATAAATGTGTTCTATTTTTTATTTTGAGAAAAAATGCAATGCTTGCTTTGAGATTTGCATGTGTGGATTTCCCTGCTTGCTGGGCTGCCATTGCAAAAAGACACATGCTTCTTGTTGCAGCTTGACTGACAGGCAGTGCTGATGCACGAAGAAGAATAAAACCTGGATAATTTCAATTCCTTTAGTGTTCTAACACAAAGGATGGCTTTATTCTTTATGAAGAGATCTGGAAACAGATAAAGATTGATAACACTGGATTAATAGATGTAGTGCCAATAATCAGGATGTAATAAAAGACAGAATGTCCAAAACCATAGTGACAGGTCTTTTTTGTTTATTCCCCCTCTTCTTTTTGTAGCATAGAGGGAGGAGATGAAAGAAACATTATCCAAGCATCCTTTTGCCATCAACCCCTCTTGAATAAAAAACGACTGGAAGAGCTGCTTTGCAGCAAATGGTGTTAGTTCTGTGCATCAGCGTGAATTTAGATTCCAAGGCTTATTTATAGGATTCAGCATTTTTCTAACAGCTACATGCAAAGAGGAAAGAAAGCAAAAGAAATTAGACATTTACCCACTATGCCTGAGCAGAAACTTTTTTTTCCCCAGCCAGAAAAATAAATAAAGCTGTATTTAAGTGCCTATATATCAGTATTACATACTGAGGATCCATAGGACTGAAAGTTTCTGCTGGTCCCATTTCTGTTTTAATAATGGGAAGCCTTCCTGTGAGGAAAACGGCATAAAGATTTTAAAATTGATTGTCTGTTGAAGGAGAGTTCAGATTCTGAAATTGGTGCAAGTAGATGAGAGAGGCTTACAGTATCAGATGCTGCTTTAACGTGGCACGTGCAGTAGGTGAGAACTGAGCCTGTAACAGTTATAATCCAAGCAGCACAATGGTTTGGAACTAGGAGGAATTGCTGAAGTTTAAAATAAATAAAAAAGCATATGTGGGGATGTTAATCCCCTATGTCGTGAATAGATAGCAGGTGTAATAGTAATCTCTGTAATCTGCTAGTGCATATTAAAGAGAAAGTCCCGAAGAAGTCATTGCTTCCTGTCCTCAGCCTGTTTCATACCTGTGCCCATGGATATCTTCTCCCTCTGTTGTTACCATTTCAGAGTCCAGAAAAATCGCTTGCTGCTCCCTGGAGTCCTTAGAAGGCTATTTCCTGTATAGATCAGGCCATTAAGGTATGAGGGTTCCTGCCATCCTTCCTTGCTTACACAACACCGAATCGATGGAAAAGCAGTTAGAAGATACTGTGTCACTTTTTAGTCTCCATTTTTTTTTCTAGCAAGAAATTCTACACAGGGAGAGATTTCACAGAGCTGGTCTTCCAAGCTGCAGTTCAGAATTTGGTTTGTTTTGCAGGTGCTTGCTAACTCGAGTTAGAACATTACCCCAGGCATCCCTCCACCACCACCACTCCCTTCCCTCTCCAGCTTTTTCAGATATTGAAAAGAGTTGTGTGAATCACTAGGGGTTAGGGCTCTACTTTCTTGCTTTCCATCACCTCTGTTTTTGGGGATCTCCCTGTGAATAACTGTTAATACTTACTTCATCTGCTTCTTTTAGGCTCAGTAATGCTGAGCTCCAGCAAAAATACAGTTTTCTACTGCACCACCTCTTCCAAACTGCCTGACCACAAATGTGGGCATCCCCTCGCTGTTATCGAAAGGCTGTTGTGCATTAGATCACTGATCTGGCATCATGAAAAATTGGGAGATGGGGCATGTTTCTTGGGTTTGTCTTGTTTTGAAGTTAGGTTGGTTCATGATCCTGCCCACAGCCCATCGTGTGGGCTGTGACTCAGCTGAACTGTGTGGGAGCTCTAGGGGGATGACGGGATGACTAGGGGCTTCTTGAGCTGATTCAGTTTGACAAAGCTGCTCTTACCGCAAACTAGCGTGAACCAGCAGTGCTGGAAAACTTATCTGAAACTCTGGGTTTGTTCACAACTACCTCTGCACTTCTGTAGAATGGCAGGGGAACCTGGTCATAGTCTTATCAAAGCTATTGCAGCAAGAATCATAGAATCTTTGTGTTGGAAGAGACCTTTAAAGGCCACATAGTCCAGCCCCCCAGCAGTGAGCAGGCACATCTTCAACTAGATCAGGTTGCTCAGAGCCCCGTCCAGCCTGACCTAGAATGCTTCCAGGAATGGGGCATACAGTCTCTCTTCAGGCTCAGTAAGATGGCAGAACGTCCTTTTATGTTTTTTTACAAGTTTGTTAAATTTAACCATAGGGCTAGAATTTCAGTCTGTGTTTCTAAATCATCACCTAAATTTTGTACAAATTGGTGCTTTGAATGCTGCCTGGCTTTCATTTTACAGGTGTCTGCATCTCTAAGATGTCTTAAAAGGTATAGTTATGGCTTCCAACTTTAGGCATAAGGAAAAAATTTATTTTTAAGGCTCATAAGGAGAAATCCAAAGGTTAACAGTTGGTTGATATATTGGATGTTGCATGGTATCTGTATCTGCTCTTTATTTTTGCATTTCCTTTTCTCTGCTTCTCCAGGTGTCATCTTGACATGAGTACATTCAAGCTTGGCACTAAGTAGTGTAGGAAACTTGCTCATAGGAGAAAAACTGCAACATCCTTGTGTGTATCAAAATGCCTTGTAAAAGCTCTTTAGAGAGTGAGAATTCAATTCAGTGAAACAATTTTCATAAGCACTTGGTACAAACATGAGAAACAGCATCTCTGCACACTGTGCAAGCACAAGATACACAAATTATAGTGCAGTTAACATTAGTAAAGATAATGATTATGTCTAATTAGTAACACAGGATGGGTGAGAAGGTTTTTGAAGTGTCCTGCTCAGAAGTGGCATCAATCCAGTAATATCCAAGCAGTAAATCCTGTAATGCGTTTCTAAATGGTCTGGTTAGTCCTGAGGGTGTTTGGGCTTTACTGTTGCACGTGTGATTTAATGAACTTTTTAAAGAGACCTCTAGGCAACAGCCCAAACTCAGAAGGGCAGAGGGGAAAATGCTGATAGACAGTCCCACTGAGCTAGAACACAGTGGCTGTGAAGGAAAAGCCACTGAATGGGCTGATGCCTGAAAGAAGTAAAGCAACTACACTTGGACTCACTAATGGGCTTTTTGTCCAAAACGGAGCCATCTCTTTCTTTAGTAAGTTATTTGTGTTGGAAATCAGACCATAGCCAGGCTGGAGCAGGAAGGAAGAGGCGGATAGTTAGTGTCCTCAAAAGGGTGTGCTTTGGGTGCAGAATGACAGCTGTGGAAGAAGTAGGTTGGCTGCAAGGGCATTGAACTTGGCAAGAAAACGTCTTCAGCTCCCTGCAGGGCTGAAAATCTGGTGTCATGCTGGAGCCTTTGGAGCGGAGCTGAGGCAGCCTGCAGGGTGGTCATGGTGGTGAGGCTGCCTGCCCATTCAGCTAAGGAGCCAGCAGCCCTCCTGAGGCCACTCATCCCCTCCTGCGATCTCTCTCCTTCACAAAAATACAAAAATGTGCGCTCTGCAGAGGAGTACTTGTTACCCTTTTCCTGTTTCCAGCATGGAAAAGAAGAGAAGCCTCTTGCCTTCTGTCCAGTGGTTCCCAAGCACTTCCCCAGCATTTCATAAGGCGTTAAAGGTCTTTCCTGCCATGTCATTGTGTCTGCTTTGCTGAAAAGGATGTTGAAGCAGCGAAGAAGTGTAAGCTTTTTTTCCAGTGATGCAAATTGTCTGTATTGGAGTCAATAAAGAAACCAGAAATTGCGACTTGCTTCCTGTGACCTTTAAATCATGCATTTCCCCATACTGAGAGGTGCCTGTGACACCATTTGTACCTTAGCTTGGCAACTGGATGGAAAAGCAATCTCATTTTCTTGGGCTGATTCATAGGTCCCTAATGACAGGTTACATGGTAATACTTGTTTTCGGCAGTTATCATGCAGTGGTGTTTTGGCTGGGACCTGAGAGCAAACATGAGTGAGAAGAGCTTCAGGCTAAGCCTAATAGTGTCACAATGATACTTTTCGTTTGCCTGTTTGAAAACAGTTCTCCTGCAGTTATTGCAGTCCTTTTCTAAGGTGAATAGATCAGAGGTGATTGCTCTTTGCTTGGTTTTATTCAGTTTCAATGCATTTGACAATGTTTTATATAGCATCAGTTTTGTTGCTGCTCCATCATTACAATGATTATTACTATAGGGCATAAAGTATTGTGTAGGAATCGTATAAATGTTCAGTAAAGAGTCTCTGTCACGAAGTGTTAGTGGCGTCTAGAGAGACAAGGCAGAGGAGGTAAAGGCCTGATTCAGCAATGTGCCCCTGTTGCACAGAAGCTCAGTCGCAGAGTCTGACACAGAGCAGTTCGTCAAACGGGAAGGGACACATTACAACGTTGCAGGATCATGAAAGATGAGCTCTTGCCTCCCTGCTAGAGATTAGCACCTTTAAAATAAACTGGCCTTCCATGTGACAGAGCAAGAAGTTCAAGCATCTAGATAGTCAAAGCTCCCTTTCTGACTCTGATGGGGTCAGAAATTTGTGTAGTATTTAAGAAGCACATTCAGAGTCAGTGTGAAAGTCATTATTATTTTAAAGCTCACTGAATTTTAAGGATTTGTACTGCACCTAAAAGTCTTTTCTTGCAGCAGCTGAGGGGCAGGTGGGAGGGTTATTGTCTTAGCAGAGGGATTCTCCTCTGTTTGCAAGTACTGCAAACAAGTAGGGAAAAAAAAAATGCTGTTTCCCATCCAGAGGTGGGTGAGATAGGTCTGTCTCCATCTCAGATTCAAAATTTCTCCTCACTGCCACTCAAGGTCTTTCCAGTTGCAACAGACCAGTTGCTTCTGTATTCCTCAATCTAGGAAGTTGGACAGCCCAGAGGTGGTGAAACTCTTGTGATGGATTGGCATTCTTTGGCAGGACAAAGTGCTGAGAGTAGCCTTTGCCACCATCTTTGAACTCAAATGCATGTAGGTGCCACTTTAAGGCAGAATGATGCTGGCTCGCTGACATTGCTCTCTCCTATGTCTTTTCAGCTCCTGTATGACAACCCAAAAGCCCGTCAGGAAGTCGAGTATCATTGGCGAGCATCAGGGTGTCCCCACATTGTCCATGTCCTGGATGTTTATGAGAATATACATCATGGAAAGAGATGCCTCCTCATTGTCATGGAATGGTATGGACCAGCAGCAACCCCCCACCAAGCATTGCTCATTGGGAGCTGGAGGGAGTGGGAGAATGTGTTGGCTTAGATGAGAGTTAGGTGAGCTTTCTCAGCAGCATGATTTTAGTTTGCAGAGCAAACCTTTTGTTGTCTTTATGGAAGTGGCAGGGAAATGTATAGCTGCTCCAGCCAACCTGTACGATGGAAGAATGAGGAACCTTAACCAGAAAGTAATTTTTCCCTTGTACTCCATGACGATTGTCCTCATTAAAGCATTGACTAATTAATACAATCTTGAAAGGTATGTCTTTACAAATATGATGCACTTCGATTGTGATTGGCTTCCAACTTCAGGTATAAATCCTATGATCTGACATGATCCTTTTTGCTACTACTTTGACTCTAACTTTTCCTGTTCTCTCCTTGATTCACAGTATTGTCTTCTTCACTGGGGACAAATTAATAATCCTTTTCAGTATCTTTGTTTCCTTCTTTCTTTTTTCTCTATCCTCAACCCTTACATAAAAACAGATTACTGTCAGCTTCCCAGTGCCAGCATATCTGACTTCCCAACTATGTGTGTCGTGTCCCTTGTGATAGGGTACGTTAAACTGAAAGCATCAAAACTCCTTGGTCTTGTTTTGTTTTCTAATTATTCCATATGAGAATGGCTTTGTGCATTGATTCAAGTGAGTGTGATGTTGAGGAAGCATTGGCATAGGAGGCAGCCTGTAATCTCTTCTAATCTGTTCCTGCCGTGGTTCTATGCGATTATATGGATGCACAGTCAGGTGTTAATTTGATCTTTTCTGTTCATATAAGGTGGGGTTTTTTGTGTTCTTTGTTTCAGCATGGAGGGAGGAGAGCTGTTTAGCAGGATCCAGGAGAGAGGAGATCAAGCTTTCACTGAGAGAGGTGAAAAATCACAAGTTTAATTTTAAAGTTTGTGAAAGATTGCTTCTCCCTTTCTCTATCACTTTGCTTAGTTCCTGTACAGGAATTTTTCTTTTATTTTATTTTTGTTTGTAATTTTTCTTTTTCTATCCAACTCTATATTAAACAGTTATTTTTAAAAGTTCCTGAAAATCAGGAATTACCAGAATTGGCCAAGTTCAGGCACAACGTGGAATGTTTAGAGGAAAATTCCTCATACAAATGTGCTCAGTGCTTCATTTCTGAAGCACTGCAGCCTGTGTTATTCTAGTCCCTGGTCTCCCGCCAGACCACCGCTAACATGATCAACACAGCTCCTACAGTGATTTCTCTTCTGGCTGTCCCTCAAGCAGCATCACTGTGCACATCTATACTGTTAGGTGACGAGTATAACGAGCAAATCACATTTGATGAAACATTTCTTATTCAAGGGTTTTCGAGTACTACTTGGAAGGAAGTGTTATTAGCCGCACTGTAAACAAGCCTGTTCATCTATGGTAAGGGACTATGTGCAAGTTTAAACACCTGCTATGAGTCAGTGACAGAGCTTGCAATAGAATGGTCTTGCCATTTTTATTGTCTTTGCTATTTATTATTTGCAGAGTACTACATGTGTGCTTGACTGTAGTTCTCCTTGCCCATCCACAACAGACAAGAGCTTGTTTCTGCTCAGGAGTAAAAATGTTAGTGTTTGTAACTAGCATCCTGACAAAATTATTATTAGAAGAAAAAAAATTATATCTGAACTTGTAAATTACTGTGACTCTTTTGCAAGTCTGGTAGAGAGGCCAGGCTTTTTTTGTTCCCATGATCTTTGTTTCCTAGCCTGGGATGAATCCTTTCAGTGGAATTAGACTCACGTTGGGAAAACAAGCATTTTCAGGAACTTTATTTGTTCCTCTCTGAAATACAAGATTCCGGGAGGGAAACTGGTTCCGTGATGATTAGTGACTCCACTCTGCTAAAAACATACCATTGTATAACATTCTAAATGCTTACTTGGAAATCATCTGGAAGTGTTAAACAAAAAAACACCTTCATTCTTTCCCGAGATAAATGAGCCCTGTTCCACTGGATTCCCCAGGTTCACTGGTTGTTCATATGTCAGTCACAACCTCCCATTAGGAGCCAGGTTTTTTGGCCCAGGCCAGGAAGGAGGGTGGTTCTGCAAGACTATCCCCAAAGAAGATGAGTGTTTCTGCCTTCTGATTGTCCTTTTGCCTGAGATTGTGTAATTTCAATCTCAAGCCATGTGAAAAAGGATTCCAGGTTACAGTACAATAATTTCTACTTTCTCTCTCACTACTGCAGCTGAGCTTTCTACCTATGCAGAAAACAGAGGATCAGGTTAAAGTTGCTAATTCTGTTTCCCTGTCAATGGAGATGTAATATAATATTCACTTGGTACAATGGGAATGTCACTCCTCCCTGCTCTGAAACCTCTCCCTGTGTAACTGAACTCTTCCAGACTTCACAAGTACTGCTCTTGCAAGGCAGCTCACCAGCCACTAGCATTTCCCACTGGGGATATGTTAAATTTTAGAAACATATTATTTCAAAGGTGGCAGTCTGGGCTTTGCAGGATAGAACTGTTGATTTTGTTTCTCCTGAGGAAAAACTTCTAAAGACAGTAACGAATGAAGATGTGACCTATCCTAAAATTACTATATTGTTATGTTGTTCTATTTTTAGAAGATCTGTTAGCTCCTCCTATTACCCCTGGACTAGAAGCTGAAAGTTAAACTTCTGCCTCGGACAGCCAAGGACATGTCCTGAGCAATCAGAGACATGTCCTGGTTGGGGCTCCTTTCTCCACAGTCTTTCATGTTGCTTGCCTACCTGCTCTGCTCTTACTGCTTTTCTGGTGAGCAAATTAAAGCGCAAATTTACAAGCTCATAAAAAGCAGGAGTCTCAACTATTGAGTTGCAGTGCCTGCTCAGGAGGGGGGCTGAGCAGCCCCGGAATTGGGGGGTATGGTTGCCTGCAAAACCAAAACACAGCTGTTACAGCTAATTTTAGGTTTTCTAGTCTTGATGCTAGGCCTGTATTCCAGCAAGCTGTTTGTAAGTCATAAGCATCCCCAGGCATGTCCCTGAGTTACAGTGGGAATGTTAATGTGACCTTTTTCTAAAATTGTATTTGTAGAGGCCTCTGAAATAATGAGAGACATCGGAACAGCCATCCAGTATCTGCATTCAATGAACATTGCACATAGAGATGTCAAGGTGAGGCCTGAAGGTGTGTGGGCAGGGAGAAAAGAGCATAAGGCAGAAAAATAAATGGGCAGTGGTGGTTAAGTGGAACTAGGAGTACAATCAGATGGTCAAATTGTTTCTGTTCCTCTGCCAGTGTGAGAAGGGGTCTGTTCATAACTAGTTTGCAACTAGTCAAAAGTCAGAATACTCATGTGTGCTAACGCCTTCCACTTGTACAGAATGCAGAAGAATCTGGTGATAGTCAGGTCGTTAATTAAAGAGGTATTACCAACTTGCAATCCAGTTAATTAACAAGAAAATAACACTGCCTGCAGTGAACTTATACTAGATGCTATACCTCTATGTACAGTCTTTGCCAATTACAGTTGTTTTGAGAATCATACTTGCCTAACCCCCCCTCCAAACAAACAAAAAAACCCCAAACAAACACCAAAACCCTCTTCAGAAACAGGAGAAACTATATATATGGGAGGAATAATACTGATTCCATGCATCCAACCCACATTAATAATATACGTAAATATTTGGGAAAATGGGAAGATCTCCATTAACTAACATGTGGAACAGTTTGCTTTATTATCTAAAGTTTGTACCCAAATCTTGTTGTAGAGGTTTGACAGGGTTTGGAGTATTGTATTTTGTTTTCATTCTGTAAGGCGTGCAGCATAACCAAAGACAAGATAGCTGCACCAAGGCATTTCTAGCGCAGCGATATGGCAGTGTGATGGAGTGTGCTGGAGAGCAGGTCACATAATGATAGACTGAGGCATCTGATTGATTCCACAGTTCTGAGTTTGTGAATTTTCTACAGATGCTTCTGTGTGTTTAGCTGGAGGGAGAAGTGCCATTGCTTGGTATAACTAAGGGGTGTGTTTGAGGGTTCTTAGGTAGGAACTGGAGAATGAGTTAACAGCTCAGAGACTAAAAAGCTATTCACTTTTGTGGAGCTATGTGCCGTTGCCTGTCACCAGCGCAGAAACTGAAGCGCTTAGGCCCACATCACCTACGCACACTCGGCGAACTAACATAGAAATGGTTCAAATTGCCTAATAGATCCTAAATACTGTTTTCTTTCAAGCCCTCTCTTCTTCTGTATGTCCTTAAACACTAGCATGAGAGAGGGCATACCTTCCCTGTGACTGAGAAGCTAACAAACAAGTTTAAACAATTGCAGATTGTGGAGATGTGCTGTTGTCCCTGTTCTTGTGCACAAGAGCTTGTACTTCCCTCTGTGCCACTTCTGGTTTTGGAGAGCTTTTATGGAGCGTGGAGCAAGAGTGGAATTAACTCAGGTTTCAGGAGACACAGGTTGTCTGGTGTTGATCAGACCGAACAATTCTGGTAAGTGCAGTGAACTAGGGAGAGGTTCAAGAAGACAGATTTTATGCCCATTGGACCTGATGAGTGTCTTGTGATTTGCTCTCCTAAATACCATGTTGAGAAGGATGTTGATCCCTAGCGTGAGCAAAAATGCTATATGTTGGGAGGGAACTTTCTGCATGGTGTGATGGGGATGTGAGAGAAGTAAGACGACCCAGATACTGGTGGTGATGCAGGCAAGCTGGAATGGTTTGACCTTTCACTTCATTAGAGACATCTCTTTATTGTCCAACGTATCCTTTTTCTTGGTGGCCTTTCAGCCTGAAAACTTGCTTTACACATCTAAAGAGAAGGATACTGTACTCAAACTCACAGACTTCGGCTTTGCCAAAGAAACCACTGTACAAAATGCGCTGCAGACCCCCTGTTACACTCCTTATTATGTGGGTAAGTTATGCAAGATGCATTTCTTTTGTGTTTCAGTCTGTCATCCCTCCCCTTATAGTGGGCCTATGGACTGCAGGAATGGATGGCAAATCTTCTATTGTGGTTGTAATGCAAAGAGGTAGCCTGCAGAATTTAAACTGGCATCCAACCCAAACCTAGTCTGATTCCAGTACAGTTCAGTGCTCCTGCTTTCTTCCTTGGTTTGCAGAGGAAACAGCCTTAACAGGGGCTGCAAATGAGCATCAAGGAGAGAGAACGTGTTGCTTCTGATTACACTTGAAGTAATCCTCATGTCTCTGCTGAATGATGCAATAAAATTCATAATGTGAACTCAGCTTCATGATTATTTGGGTGTTGCCTTGCAAAACCTCCCTTAGTTTAACTAATGCAATAACAGAGAACAGGGAGAGTATTCACTCAGCTTGTAAAGCTTCTTAAAGCTGGCAAGTGGAGGAATTGGTAATGAAAGATGAAAGTGACTTAATCACAGCCGAATTTTTGCCTGCATTTTGTCCAGGGACAGAGCACTGTATAATGAATGCCACAGTATGCACTCATTTTGGAGTACATCCCTTCTGGTCTTTGAGTTAATAGTCATTCACCATATGGTATGACTGAGGCAGTCTGCGCTTGGAATTTCTTTGCAGGAAAAAGGGTGTAATTTTTTGGAAGAATTAGTTCTCTTCTATGATGTAAGTTTTTGAAGTTTTTTTGCACTGAAAGATACCGTTACTCATTGTTGGCAGAGAATTATGATAGCAATATTTTTTTCTGATACTTTCTTCAATATTTTTGTGAGCTGGGATTAGTGATAAAACTAAGGAATTTATGCATATATGTTTTTATGCCTTTATATTTGTATATAAACAGGCTGACATTTCCCATCTCAACACCTTTTTATAAAGCAGCATGATTGCTCATATGTTTAGAGAATAATTTTCCTTACAAAATCAAGCTCCCTGCCAGTTCACCTGCCCCAGGAAAAAAAAAAAAATCCCCTCTAAATGTATCTCTCTAATTTTATTACTTAGTGAAAAAATATAATGCTCCAGAGGGCAAAGAAAAATACATTGCTCTGTAGTTGTTGGAGCTACACACACTCCATCTAGGTACCATTCAAAATTTTATCACAGCTCAAGTAGGTCCTTTCTCTTCTGATTTCTGGAACATATGCTCCTGCGTCTTTCAGTGCAGTGTCTTCCTGTACATGTTTAGCGATAGCTCCTTCTGCTTTTCTGTAATCTTAGTACTTTCTTGAGCAAAGAGACACTAAGGTGAAGAGTGGGGCATTTTGCCAGCTTCATTCCTCCTTTTTAAAGCAACATTAGGTGTGTTTAGGAACTTGTCAATAGAAAATACTACCCAGTTCCTGCCATGAGTTGCATTTTCTTAATGCCTCCAATATTTGCTGCTGAAGTGTGCTGTTACTTGTACGGTAAAGAAGGTGAAAGAAACAATCTGGTACTCTGTAATTTCTGTTTTTAATCTTCTTCAGCTCCAGAAGTCCTTGGTCCTGAGAAGTATGACAAATCATGTGACATGTGGTCGTTGGGTGTCATCACATATATTCTGTAAGTATTTGTAAAGAGGCTTGACGAATGGGAAAAGGATGCATTTTGTTAAATCTGCACTTAAGTAATTAGTCACTAGGATCATGTAACCTGCAGAAGAATATAAGCTTGTATGGGACTTTTTAAGAGGTGACAGGACTTCCCTAGTTATAAGAACTCTTTTGTCCACTCTTACAGCCTGTGTGGGTTCCCGCCATTCTACTCAAACACTGGTCAAGCCATTTCTCCAGGGATGAAGAGAAGAATTCGGATGGGGCAATATGGGTTTCCCAATCCGGAGTGGGCTGAAGTATCAGAGGAAGGTAACAATGCTCACTGCTACTAATGAGTATGTGAATGGTGTACAGTGGTAGAGTGCTTCCAAGAGACTATTTCTAAAAACCTGTCTTACTTTTTGTTTCGCTTCTTTTTAGAATTTAAATTAATTTTTTGTAAGGTGATACAGAGAACGACTGGGAACTCAGGCACTAGCCAGCAACCTAAGTACTACAGAAAGTAAATGACTACTGAAAACTTTCTTTCAAATTCCAGCTAGCGCTAGTGAATGCCAAGATTAAACCCTCTGGAAACAAAAGTTTTTAATCCTGAGAAAGGAGACTTCCACAACAGCTGCAATGCAAGCTGAGTTGGAAGAAAAGCAAACTGTCTTAAGAACTCATTCAGTCTTTGCCCTTCTTGGTGATACAGCCAGCAAGGATGGCAAGTTTTCATGCTAGCTTTTTGTGATGTGGGAACTTGCCAGCCACCACTTAAATCAAGGTCAACAGTTTATTTTGTATAAGTCATTGACCAAAAGCTGCTGCTGTTCATCTGTGACCTGGATGGTCTCAAACCAGTGTCCTGAAAGTGTCTGGTTTTGATTCCTTCTCATAAGCTGGAGGTCTCACCTGCCCATCATATTAGAGAGAAAGGTTAGCAACCTCTGAGCACAGGTCTTTTTCTAACAAGCCTTTTATACTGCTTTTGCTACCATCCCATTATTGTCTGCTCTTTAGCAATAACAAACTATTGGGTAATACTGCGATCTGAGGTGCTTTTACCGCTCATGGGATCTCATGGCTGTGTGTGCAGCATGCTCTATTGAACATCAGCACAGAAGATGTTTTACCTAATTTTTTTTTTGCCTTGGGTCTTGTTCATATTACAGCAGTTATTAAAATGCATGGGGAGCTTGGTGGCAGAACATTCGCTTGGAAAATCTGTAGGGTTTCTGTATGCTCGCCTTAATGAAGGCAGGTGCCCTCTACCTTTGACACTATTAAGATCAGCTAGTTTATGTGCATTTTTTTAGGCTGATCAGGTACCTTCAGCAGACTGCTTCTTTTTGCCCTCCTTTATACTGTTCTTGTCATGGTTTTCTTTAATCATTCCTTCATTGCATCATCTATAGAGGCTTCCTCCAAATTCTCCACCAGCTTCCTGTAATCATCTTAATGGGCTCTGTTTGTGGTCCGCTCTTTTTGTTTCCTTGTACATTTTAGAGTCTAGGTAATCTCTTCTGTAAACCTCCTTTTGCAGCCTTTCTTGACAAACTAAAGTCTCAATTTGTACTTCTGGCAGCTTCTTACAAGCATTTAGTCACCTTGCATTCAATGTTTCTAAAAGAGAACTCTTATTCATAGAGTTCTATTCTATTCAAGTCTTTCTAGGTTCCCCCAAGGAAGTTATGTTTAAGTCTTTCTGAATAACATCACTTGGATGTAGTGTTTCCTGTCTCTCTGCCCGCATTAATGAAACTCTTGTCCGGATTCTTATCATCTCATATCTCAGTTACTTAGTGCTCTTGCTTTGGCAGATGCCATGTTCATGGAAAGCTGCTACAAAGCCTTTTTGTGCAATCCATTTCTTTGACTTTGTTGTCCTTTTAGTGGTGTCTCAGTTGTTGAAGAAAAGTTTATTGTTGTCTTTTTTTTTTCTCACAGCCTATGCTAGTTTTTGTCTTCTGTCATTTCTCAAAATATCAGCTTATGCATTCATTCAGCCCATAATGCCAAGCTTGTCGCCATCTTTCAGACAGGCAGCTTGGCAGCTTTCTGTTCCTATGTTTCTCTTTTTCTCACATTCTCGCTTTCAAAACAGTTGGTTTGGTGATGTAGATAGCATAGATGGAATCCCCAATCCTTTGTCTTTCCTTCTTGCCTCCTGTTTTGGATCTTTTCATGTTCTGTCTCTTTAAACATAATAACCTACCACACTGTACACAGCTTCTTAACATGGTAACAGCAATAGGTAGGTGTTTTGAGTTCTGCAAAATTATCTCTCTTCATTCAGCAGGTCTTGTATTCTAAAGGTTATTTGGGAATGCAGTAGTAGACTACAACATGCTGTGTTGGTCCTGTTTTTCAGCCAAACAACTGATTCGCCATTTACTGAAGACTGACCCAACAGAGAGGATGACAGTTTCTCAATTTATGAATCACCCTTGGATTAACGTGAGTTTCATATCTCATTTTACAAGGGAGCAAGATGAATTCTTACATGCAGAACTTACATGTTGCTCCACATAGCACAGCAAGGGAAGGGTGATGAATACTGTTAATAACTTAATTAACCTACTGTGTCCTCCACAGAGGGTCACCTGCCCATAGAACCACAATTGCTCTTGGTGTTACCAGAGGACACACAAAGAGAGACACCCACAAGAGCATCCTTGAAAGCAAAAGCTGAATGTATCTATATCTTCTGCAAGCAGGCAGTTGCTGTTGGCTCTGCAGCATATGCATGTGTTACTCTCTTTAAAAATATAAAAATAAACTGTATGTAGTTACGTCATCGGTGCAGGATTTAGAGAGAGCTATTATTAGTGGTCTCGGGCATCACTGTGCATAGCTGTGTTAGTGTGAACACAGTCCTATGCTTAGTGGGAATTTTCATCCTTGGCAAAGTTCAGAAATGTGTGGGAGGAGCAAGGGTCTCGGCTTAGTGCCCTGTCAGAGATTGACAGATAGAGTGGTACACAGAGCTATTAATGGTCCCAGTTCAGATTTCATTGTATGACTTGGTTGAATTTACTTTTCCTTAAAAAATACTTCTCAGGGAAAAAGAAAAAACCCTCTAATTATACAATATTAATTATTTCAAACAAGAGACAAGAATCCCAGGAGTTATCAGGCTGAGTTTCAGGATATCATCTCTGCTCTGTAGATGTCACTTAAAATAATAGATTATACTTCTCACATTTGTGCCTAAAAGGACACCAGTCTTGTTCCTGCTGCCCAAAAAATCATCAGCCGGGAACAGAATCACTTGTACTGTAGAATGCCCTATTATCTTATAGTACGTTCTCTGTCTATGCTGATCCTCAGAGGAAGGAGCAGAAACAGAGGCATGACTAACAGTCAGCGTTTCTGTAATGCCTGTTTGAAGATCTGAAAGTGCTTAGAATTATATAGAAATGTAGCTGTATAACATCCTGATGAAGCAGATAGATGTCTTCATTTAGAGTTGCAAAAACTGAGAAATTAAGGTTACAAAGACTCTGTAGAACTGCAGCAGAACCTGGACAATGTTTCTAAGTCTTTTTTAACCAAATTAAAATGTAGTCACTGTTCAGAATAAATACCTCCAGCTTAAAGTGTTTGAAGACCCAAGAAGGAGGTGTTCCAGAAGTCAGCAGGCAATGAATTTCACAGAATGAGTGCCTAATAGCTAAGGAAGCTACCACCTACAGCGACACATGTTACTTGAAATATGCATATAACCAATTAATAAGGAGGAGATTACAGACAAGGTCTATAGACTGCTGCACCAAGGAGCTGTGCTAGAATACCATTCCTGGAAGAATGCTCTAGGAGCTGCAGATTGGCATTTTTTTCTGCTGGAACCTATTGTTCCTATCAGGCAAAGGGAGGGACTGGGAAAGACCAACATGGTGATTGTCTGTGTTCTTTTCCTAAATCCCTAAGTGGGAAAACATGTATGGGGAGATGCCTTGCACAAGCAGTGGAGGGGAAGGTATTTGTCTCACCTCTTTTTTTTTTTTTATTATTAATTAGATGGATGGCAAAAGTATTATTGTGGACTATGCAAAAAATGTCAGTTTAGATGCAGCACATAATCCTCTAATTAACTTGTAGATAAGTTTTATTTAACAAGAAGTCGCTCACGGAGATAGGAGGGCACCTTCAACACCTGCTCAGGAACACCACTAAAGCCAGTCTGCTGGTTTTCCATTTCCCTCCTCCCAGCTGTACGTGATAAAACTATACCCCGGCCAGCTGGGGTCCTTCTCAGAGGATGCAGGCGTCATGATTTCTGCTTCCACTTCTGTAACTACTGCAGTGCTGCTGTTAGCTCGGTGGAGTAAAAGCACTGCTTCCAATGTAATGCTTATTTTACAATGACATATACAGGAACTCCTTAGACTTTGTTGACATGCAGCTGTGTCTGACATAGGATGCCACAGCAGGAGACAGCGAGTTTAGGTAGAAAGCAGAAGGGAGATAGAATATGAGTTTATAGTTTGGGTTATGGACTGGCAAGAAATGTTATGATTCTTGCTGAATTTAGCTAGGGAACTGTGCTTCGTGCTTTAGAAATTGTACCTTACTCTAATTTAAAGTATCTACTGATATTTCATGGCAGGTGAGTATAGATCTCCATCTTATGTGGAAGAGCATCTCAAGCGATGCACTGTCTTCTGGACTGTGCCTTACTCTGAATAATAGTATAATTTCCTCTTGGGGCACACTTATAATCTGATAAACTGGTAATCTCAGTTATGTATATGTACAAGAAAATTTCTCCTATGACAAATGCTAGAAGATAAAGATCAAATTAACCACTTTAAAGCATTGACTAATGAATAGTGAAATGACAGTTAAAATCTAAAATGTACATATAAATCTATCCAACACAGAATTATTGGCTGGACTGGAAGGGAGCAGAGTTAAACAAACTCAGCACTGATTCCTCTCTCCTTTTGTTCTTTAAAGATACTGTCATGTGGGGACTATAGTCCTTTTCTACCTCACACATGAATTAGCTTGTGGAGGGATTCAAAGCATGAATAGTGAGGGCCACTGAAGGACACTAGATAAACTTTTATGCCCTTCGTACACATAGAAGAGCAAGCAGTCACTTCCTAAATGTGATTTTGCAGACCGCTTCTTTTAGTGTTTTTCCTTTTTCTCAGAGATCAATGGCAGTGCCACCAACTCCTCTTCATACTGCACGGGTCCTGCAAGAGGATAAAGACCACTGGGATGAAGTTAAAGTGAGTCAATTGTTCAGATTTCTTGAAGACAAGTCTGATAAGAGATTGGATGGGCTGGCTTCTCTGCGTATGCTTATTTCCTTGGAGATTATGGCTATTTTGAATACAATGATGTTAAATAAGGGAAGCATAAACAGTCCTGGTTAGAACAGTAGTGTATATGATAACTGTTTAAAAAAGAAAGCTATTTGAGCTTCATCCAACAGCCTTACAGCTCTGCCAAATACCAACAAAGAAGATGTTTATGATCAAAGTTATTAATGATGCTACCTGCTGGGCCACTGTATGTAACCACAGAGACGGGTCAGTGTTGAGGGAGCTTGAAGTTCATTACAGTGAAGCGAAGAATATAGTGAAAATGCAGGGGAATGGGGTGGGAGGGTTGAGCTGCATTCTGGTTTTCTACTCAGTTCCTGTATTGTAAAACAACATTAAATAACCTTAGCCTTGTCTTGTTGCGACGTTTGGTGAGGGGAGATAAAAATATATCTGTCTTTCCCTTAATCTAACCAGGTGCCTCACCTACTGTTTGTACTGATGACAGTTGAATACTTCCTGCAAAGAGAAACAATAGGGCAGACTAAAAGTTGTTTGCAAGCTTTAACCCTTTCCTGCTGGCCTTTATCAGGTTGGCATGCTTTTACAATTAATTCTGAATTATTTGCACTTACAATGCTTGGCATTTTGATAATTGCAACATTCCTGTAGTGTATTTTACTGATTACTAATTTTATTTACATTACTGATGTATTGTCTCAGCTGTTGAACCATGTAATGGTAAAATTTCATAGGACCTAGGCAACATTTGCCTCCTGAGTCAGAGATCAAACAGATAGTTTCACTTAGCCTTCTTCATTTCCACGTTTCTGAGAACTTCTTATACTTGTGCTTTGTGTAGGTCCCAGAGGTATTCCCTTGGGCCACCGGCATTCCCATAATATTTAATCATTTCTACTTTCCTGACCTAAATGCATAGACATTCGTTTACTTAAGCAGATTTTTGCTCAAAGCCTTACTAAAAGTTTAAAATTTGCCTGCACTTAAACATTAATTCAAACTAAGGAGGCATGTTAATTTGAAGTGTATACTTTTAAAAAACTTTGTGTGGAGTCTTTATTCTAGTTCCTGCTAACCTAGTTTGGTAACAGAGCAAGAAAAGCAGCACTCTGAGTCTGGTGTAAGAAGCCCAGGCTCAGTAGCTGGTGAAGGCCCAGAGCCAGCCAGTAAGAAATGCTAGGCATAGGGACATGGTGGAATTTAGGCCAGTGGAGTGTGGTCCTGCATGCTCATGTATGAAACACTGTGTGAATAGTTCCTCCTGAATGACTCCATGGGTAGAACGAAGCCTTTAGTCATAGTCCAGTGCAGCAGAAAGGGCTCAGATATTTCTGGCCGCAGTGTAACAGAGGGTTCTTCTTGTACATTCATCTCCTGGCAGTAGTGTGGGGTGGCTGTGTGCTCTCTGCCTCAGAGTTTTCAATAAATTGCTTCCTTGGTTTCAGGAGGAGATGACTAGTGCTTTGGCTACCATGAGGGTCGACTATGATCAGGTGAAAATCAAAGACTTGAAAACATCCAACAACCGCCTCTTGAACAAACGCCGTAAGAAGCAGAAGCAGGCGGGCACCTCTTCTGCAGCCCCAGGGTGCAATAACCAATGAGAAGAGAAGCCAAGGACCAGTGGGTGGAGGGTAAAAGTTAAAAGGAACAATTTAAAAGCGGTATGATCAACTCACATGGTATCACAAAGGCTATGAGACCGTGAAGAAGCTATCCTGCAAAGAGGGAGCAGTGTGAAAGATTGCATTTTTATAACTTGAATCAGGGCTTTCCTTTTAAAGGCTAATGTATATGACACGATTCTGTTGCATATTGCTAGGGAAGGTACAGGAAATACCAGAAATGTTACGGGTTTTTGTTTTGGCTTTAACTGTATCAGACAAGAGGAGAGAACAGCAGGCAGTCTCAGCATACTAATACACTGAGGCTTTAACAGCCATCTACAAGAGTAACTTCTGCTACCGTTTTAAACTTGGGAATAGCAAAAATGCCAAGTGTTCTGCTAGGAGTGTTGTAGTAGTTCAAACATGAGTACTGAGAAAGGAGAAAAATGTCACTGCTCTTTATATGAGTAGCACAGGTGCAGTTCTAGAATGGATGCACCTGGACAGCATTTCATGTTAGAATTGATAATAGACAATATTTCCCAACTTGCCTCCTATGGTTACAGAATATCACCTAAACAGTAGAGAGTTATTCCTGTTACAGGAAAAAGCATCCGTACATTTCCATTTTTGTAAAGTCTTCATGTAGTCTCATGTGAAGATTGGAGTTTGTCGTGGATTCTCGTTTGATAACATGTACGTTTTCTAAACTGTAACCATTATGTCATGTCTATGCCACTGTCGGATCCCTCTCTTGTAATGTTTTTTATTTAAATGGTACTTCATGTGCAGAGTTTTAATAAGGATTTAATTAGTTGAAAGTATCCTGCAGAGAATATTGCTGTTCCTCTCGGATCCACAACCTCTAGGGCGTGCAACTGGACATGCAGTTGTATACAAGAGACTGCTCTAGAAGAGAGACTTCTGAAATTTGGGAAGAAGTGGCAAATTCATGTTCTCTGAGTGGACCCCGGTGTCTGCCAGCATCGCTTCTGGTAATTATCTCCAGATCCTGTGCCTAAGATGTGCTGATCATAGCGAATTCTGGGGTGCTGGGGTTGGTTTGTTTCTTGGGGTCAGGGAGGGGGAGGATGCTACTTTATTCGCAGTTTTGTCAGTGTTTCTGTATCCAAAGATTTTTGCCACCTAAGGGAGATTACCTGTCCACCCATTGTTTTTTTCCTATTCTAATTCTTGTTTTATGGGATCCTAGCCTTGGTTTGCTAATTTGTTTTACTTTGTGATCAAAATATTTTCTCTTGCTGTATTTTGGGTTTTTTTTTCAGTTGAGGTGAAGCAAATATTTGTGAAATTATTATCAGAGTCTTGGATGAAAGTTATGTGCTTCCAGTGATGCAGGCAAAAACTAGTTTGTGGTAGGCACACAGAGTGCTCGGAATAATGTTAAACGACAAAAAGGAAAACAAGGCTCCAGAGAGGATCTGAATCGCCAAATCTGACTGCCACATAAATCTTGTTACCTCCAACAAAGGTCAACTCTAGGCTTTGGACCTTGTCTGGTGAGCCCTGTTCCCATCTTCAAAGTGTTGGATGAGACCTCCATTCTTTGTGAACTAGTCCTAGAGTTTTATAAACTGATTTTAATAAATTGTGTTAAAACATTCCTTCCTCCTGTCATCCCTGGTTTTGCTCAGATGTTGCAGAGTTTGTACTGCTTTGTGAGGTACACCTGTGTTGAAGGTGATGGGAAAAGGGAGAAGGAAAGTGTTGAATGACTTCCACATTTAAAGGCTACCTGACTTTGAGCATTTTTTAAGATTACAAGGGTTTGTTTTTAAATATCAACCTCTGCAAAGATGTATTTTAAAATTATTTCATGTTTATCTAGGTATCTCTATGATCATAGCATGTCCTGTATATATTTATTTCATTGTATTACTCCTATGAATTACGCAAATATTATTCACCACCTGTAAGTGATAATACAATCAATGAAGACACGTTATGTGTTCAGGCTGCAACAGTTGGGATTAGAGCCAGATCCAAGTTTCTGTCTCTTTATCCAAATTTTTTGAGGGTGCTATGTACATCACTCCTACCTTCCCATCTCTGTGCCCCATCAGGGTGATACGTGCTCCCACTACCCCAGTTAATAGGGCAACCTGCGTATAACGTGGTGATGTCCTGGCTGCCTTGGGCAGAGTGTTCCCGCAGCTATTGCAACCCACGTTTTCGCTTCTGTCTTGCCCAAAGTTTGAGCAGGAGCTCTCAGTTTCCAGCTGGTGCCTTCTTGCCTGCCAGTTCAGTCTGGAGCTTGAAGACATGAATCTGTTCCTGTGTAGTTTTCCATGGGGAGCTGTAAAGCACACATGGACCCAATTCCTTCCTGTGAGGTTCTTGTCCTTACCGCACTGCAGTTCAGAAGCTGGAGCAATGAACTGATGATGCACTTGAGCACAGCACCTTCAGCTTTCAGTCCCTGTATAGTAGGACAATACCGCCTCATTAAATTTGGACTAATAGTTCTTGCGTTCTACCCTGCAGTGACAACATCCAGGAGTACTGTCAAGCCTGGTGGGAGCCTGCGGAGGGCCTCAAAATGGCGAACATGGAAGTGTATGCAAGTATCGTACAGAAGTGTTTGTGCTCCTTTTACAGGAGAAAGGAGGCGACTCCGTGGGAGCTGGGAAGCAGCTGACGTGCAACGGATGGAGCCTTAAACCGCTGTAACGGTGCTCATAACGCAGCGGGCTTCTGTCCTACGCGGGGAGCGGGGCGTCAGAGCCCTGGTCCTGCTTTGACTGTGCCTGAGTCAGCCGGCACCGTGAGAATCTGCCGGGAGCCACGGCTGGGGCAATGCTTGTTGTCACCCCTCACTGGGGTGCAGACGTCCCCCCAGCAGCTGTGCGAGGGGCCGTGCCGTTAGCGTGTCGGTACGGACGCGTGCGTACCTCTGCCGGGGCACGCCGCCGAGCGCGGGAACGCGCACGCCGCT
>NW_010558210.1:2012-2412 GCF_000687285.1 Phaethon lepturus | reverse complement strand
GGTGCATGTGGCTGCCCTGTGCTGGGCAGGTCTGGGATTCCCTATGGGGTGGCCAGTTGCCACTCTCAGCCTGCCCCGTCCCTGCAGGTGTTTAACTTTGACCCAGGGGTGGCGGTGGCTGGGCGAGCGGCCCCTGGGGCCCAGGGCCAGCAGGACATGACCAGACTCTGCAATCACTGCCGGAAAACAGCAGCCATGGCCACGCTGTACTGCAGCATGGAGGGCACCCCAAGCCCCTGCCACCCAGGCACAGGTACCAGAGTCCCCTGTCCATACTAGGCCCTGGTCCATCCTCCCCCAAGTTCTCACTAGTGTACCCACCTTGTCCATGTCACCCCATATGCTTCCTGGTCACGCCTGTCCAGTCCCAGACCCTTCCTATCTCCCTTGTATGTCCTGG
>NW_010558210.1:1548-1892 GCF_000687285.1 Phaethon lepturus | reverse complement strand
TACCCTTCCCAGGCCCTCGGTGCCCTCTTGGTTTCCCCACGTTTCCCAGGGCTCCCCCAAATCTCTGTCACATCCTGTCCCCCCCAATCTTTCCTGTCCCCCACCTTTGCAATCCATCCTAAATTAGGGATAGGGGTGCCCAGGTGCTGCTGCTGCCCACTTGACCCCATGTCCCAATGGTTCCCCCCCGGTCCTGGCCTGAACCTGCTGTTCTCAACAGAGGGGCACCTGGCCATGGCCCCCAGCACCAGCGTCTTCCAGCCCAGCACTGTGGCAGCTTCCCCAGGGTCCCCCTGGGGGCGAAGACCCTGGAGGTCACATCTGCCCCCATGGGTAGATTGCTC
>NW_010558210.1:891-1290 GCF_000687285.1 Phaethon lepturus | reverse complement strand
CCCCGCCCTCCCAGCCACCACCAGTGGCCCCCAGGCAGGCAAGGTCGGTTCTCCTGGCAGCAATGCCTTAACCAGCCAAAGCAGCAATAACCCGCTAGTGCCCTTAGATGCTGTCTCCAGGGGCATGGACTTTTTGGGGCTGCTGCCAGCGAGCACCCCCTTCCCTGCCAGCAGCTTGCTGAGCTGGGCTGCCAAGGCCCAGCTAGGCAGCCCTGACACTGTGTTCACCCAGAGCATTTTACCCCCCAGCCCGCTCCCCCATGGCACGCTGCTCTCTTTTGCGGGTGAGCAGGCCCCAGGTAGAGGGGCCCGGTGGCCCTTGGCACCCTGATCTCTAGGACCCAGCAGCTCACAGGCTGCCCCCGAGCCCCCAGGGGTACACTCCCCAGCGACCCGGCA
>NW_010558210.1:451-840 GCF_000687285.1 Phaethon lepturus | reverse complement strand
GGGACTGGAGGCTGCCCGGAGGCAGCTGGAGGCCCGGGGAGCCCCAGGCTCCCCCGGGGCCCACTGCCTGCCACCAATGGCTCACCCTGGCCTGGCACTGGGCTCCTGCCCACTGGCTGGGATGTCAGCGGGCAGCTCCTGCATCTCTTCAGGCAGCTGGCAGCATCTTCCGAACCCACCTCAGGGACTTGCCCGCAGTCAAAAGCCTCTGTCCGTAACAGCACCCCAGGTATGTGGGGCAGTGCCTGTGGGGCCGGGCAGCTGGTGGGGAGCAGGGCTGTGGCAGATGTCCCTCAATCAGCTGGGGACAGACCCCGGGGTCCTGGGGTGGCTACAGCCGTGGTGCTGGGAGGGGAGGCCCTTGTGGCTGGTGGGGCCGGGGGTACGGA
>NW_010558210.1:0-407 GCF_000687285.1 Phaethon lepturus | reverse complement strand
GGGGCCAGGTGGAAGGCAGTGGGGCCCCATGGGACATGGCTGTGGGTCTGTGCTGCGGGTCGGTGGTGGGACCTGGTAGGATGTGGCCATAGGTTCATGCTGGTGGTTGGTGGGACGTGTCTGTGGGTCTGGTGGGATGTTGGGGGTTGCATCCATGGGCCTGCAGCAGATGTGGCTGTGGCAGCCCTATGCTCTGACCCGTCCCTGCAGGTGCTGCAGCTTTTCCAGGTGTCCCCAAAGGGGCTGCAGCCCCAAGGCCTGGCAGTAATGGGGAGTGGGGTGCTGGGCTACTCGCTGTCCCTATGCAACCAAGCCTGTGGCCTTTGTAGGGCGGGAGCAGGCAGGCACTGGGGGGCTCCCTGCCATCAGGCCTCCTCCCAGAGAATTGATAAATGATGATGAGAGAT
>NW_010558209.1:70105-70549 GCF_000687285.1 Phaethon lepturus | reverse complement strand
AGCTCTCCCTGTTGAACAAATCCTCTCTGCGAGACGTCAGTTACTAATTCAGTTGTTATTGTGAACTGGCAACATGAAATACGCTTCTGGGGATCAGCTCCGCGTTCAGCAAAGGCTACAAGTAACGGCTCAGGCAGTGCTCTAATGTGAGAGAAGGCGGAATTCCTTCCAGGTTTGTTGCCTGGATCAGGTTCGTTGCCTGGATCAGGTTCAGCTCAACTCCCATGATCAGTGTTTTCCTTTTACTTTGGTGAAATCTGGATTCCAACGTGGATCTTTGCGACGCAAGATTATGCCTGTCAAATATGTGAAATTCTGTCAGCATAGGATTAGCAACCAATATCTCACCAAAATGAGTTTCTGGAGGGGGAATCCTGCACCAGCTGCTTATGTTACACTAGTGTCGTACACAAGCCGTTTGAACAGAGCTGGGGGGTCAGTGGT
>NW_010558209.1:36133-69870 GCF_000687285.1 Phaethon lepturus | reverse complement strand
CCCCAGCTCTGTCAGCACAGGAAACTACTTCGATTACCTTTCTGGCAGCATCAGCTTCTTCACAGATTTTCTTTCGGAATTGCTACTTATTGCACGGTCAATTTATTGTGTGTTAAATTTTGTCCTTTCTTATGCTAGTCCCTTTTTTCTTCGTCCTTTGTTGCTAAGCTAAGAAGAAGCTAATGAAAATATTTATGCTGGTTCATCACAGTAAATATACTTTTATGTAAATTTTTTGGCTGAAATACCTGATATAGCCAGGGGAGACGTAATTTTTTTTTTTCTTGAAGAAAAATTGCATGGAATTAGGACCCAGGTCTCAAGTAACTTTGAAGTATTTGGCCTTTATAATGAAAGTTTTGTTTCACAGAGTTACTTAGGAATAAAAAATTGCCATATGATTGAGGTGATACCTTTTTCGTGAATCACTGGGTCTGTCCTTTACTCTAGTTATGTGTTCTTCATAGCAGATACTTCACATTCTGGTTTAAGGGATGAATATTGCCCACTTTATCCAAGACAGAGACCCAGCCTTCTGTTCTTCATTGCTTGGAACCTTTCCACCTTATCTTTCCTGACCTTGACTTGACTGAGCAGACTTTTCCTTTGCAGCATCTCTTTTACGACTTTAACTAATGCTGTCTGGTGATTTCAAGGTTGAGGTTTGTGAGTCTGGAACTTATTTTCTGACAAAACATCTATCTTGTTAATATTTTGGGGGTTTTGTGGCTACGAACCAGGTTTCTGTGTTACAATAGATTTCACTGAGCTACTACATTTTCAAGGTCGCATTAACTTTTAGGTAACTGTCCATTCAATAACGTTTATAGTTTCTTTCAGCTCTGTTAACAATTCACAAGATTCCTCTATTTGCAACTGCACTGTTTTGGCTAATAGCTACTGTCATCTTCTCCCCTCTTCCCCCCCCTTATTAATGGGTAATACTAATACTAATAGGTATTATTTCAAAAAGGTATTAAAAAAAAAAAAGAGAAAGCTATAATTCATAAATACTGGGCAAATTTTTCCCCAGTAAAAGTTGCATTCTTTAAAAAATTAAAAACACTGACAAAAGCATCATCTTTCACCTTGAGGATCATAATTTAATCTTCTGCTAGAGGTAATTATTTTCTTTACTAGCAAGCATGACAAAAATACCTCACATTTTTAACTCTTTCAAATTCCAGTGTAGGTTGCCCCACATAAATCAAGGGAGCATTTCAGTTTTAATTCATATGAAATTCATAGTTTCAGCGCTCTTTCCTAGCCTTTTCTCCAGCACTGAAGAGGTAAAAATTACGACAGATAGTAAGTAAGATAGAGGAAAGTCATGCTATTAATAATTCTGAATGCCTTGAGGATAGCCAGAAGCTGTGGTTCCAGCGAATCCTCATGTGTTTGTTCAGACTTAGACACTGTTGTTTCCGTTCGTGTCATTTGTGAACGTTCTTCACTTCGCAATGAACATCTGCAATTAATGGGAAAAGTTGTGCATGTTTAGTATCAAAGGAAGTCATTCTGCTAAATCTGCAGGAATCAGTTCAAAAAATGTCCTCCTGAGTATTGCTTGCTCCTCTGGCAATAGGGAGAATGGTCTATGATAACTCTGAACTCCATTTTTAATTGTTTTCAGGATGACAAGGAGTTATTCCTCATCTCTGGGATAGCCTAGTCCCAACGTCTTCTAGATTTACACCGGACTGTAATTCTTTGAAAAGTTTTGTTGAGAAAAAGGCAACAAAAGGGAAACAAAGGAGGCAAGCGAGTGTGAAAGAAATAGGTAACGCAGGGCACAGGGAATGCCCGCTGCACTAACCTCTGCTTTGAAAGGCCTTAGGCTGGCACGGGACACAAACTGTGCTAAAATGATTATTCAGCATATTCACCGATTCGTTACACTTTCCTTTTGGAAATTAATTTGCAGAAACATTAATTCCCTTCCTTCTTTATGAGACGAGTCCCAGAGTTAATAGATGTTAACAGGGCCAGGGCTGGATCTTTGACTGTGTTCGTGTCACACAGGATCCAAACCCGAGTCGAGACCGGCGGCTCCCCTGCCCTGCCTTTTCGGGGGAGCGCTTCCGAGCAGGGGTGTTTTCTTTGTGACCTCAGTACCAGCCAGGGCAAACCCGAGGTTTTGTGGCAGTTGGCAGAAGTAATCCCTTGCTGGGACAGACAGTTCCTGGCAGTAGGATCCTCAGCCCAAGAGGAGTCGCGTTGACCCAGACAGACTCGCAGTAGTGAGCCACTTCTCACCTCTTTTCTGCCCATCCCTTAGAACAAAGTACCTCGCGCTGCATCTGTAGAAATGTGCTATTTCATGTCAGTATTCAATAGTGACATTTTAGTAGGGAATCTGCTGAGCTCTTATAAAAAATTTCCTATCTTTTCAAGAGTTACCAGGACCCCTGCTTGAAAGAGAAAGCAAATGGATTTGCAGTGGGAGAAGCTGCTTTTGCAGGGAGCACAGTTGCAAAGAACTGGCATGTGCAGAAACTTTGAGAGTTTTACTGGCAAAACCTTCTCTGGGTAGTTTATAAAAGAACTTCCGGCTCATCTCATGTTGATTAGCTTCTAAGGCACAATTGCTGCAATGAAAAAACTTTTACTGATTTGCATGTGTCGACAATTATTCTAACAGTAACAGCCTGATTATACTAGTGTGTTAGTCCCAGATATGGTGTATTATTCCCTAGCTTTAGGAACAATTCAGATAGTTATAGCCTCTGGGTTCATTTAACCATAGCCCTAATCACTTCTGATTAAAAAATACATAAATGAGTTTGTGGATTTTTTTTTTTTGTTACACCTCAACTTCTAGGATGCTTTTGCCCTGAAGAAAAAAACACTGAAAATTAGGTCTTGCTATAGAGAAATGTTTGAAAGACTGTACAATAATAACAAAAAATATTTTCCTTTTCATAATGTTTTCTTTAACTGCCTCATTACTACAATTTTAGTATTTTTGTTTGATTAATTGATGTAGGTTTTGTGTTGTTGGGTTTTTATTTTACTATTATTTGAGTTGCAATAACTCTTCTGTTGCTTTTTTCATGTTTACCAAGGGTTTTACTCCTGTTGTTTCTCTACACAAATAACTAATTAGTCAACCATTTTCTCATTTGATATTTCTTAGTGGCAGGGGACTAGAACTGGATTTAATCTAATTTTTCATTCTGTTTTGATCATATCATTGTAGATAGAGAATTGCGACAAAAGCCAACCTGCTAAATCATTGATGTGACAAGCAAAATAAAGCTGAAACGATGAATCTTTTTGCTCAGGTGGTGAGGTGGGGTGCATAATTTAAAAAGCACCCTGCAGATGGAAACAGAAGCAAATGTTGTCTGTAATGTGGTCGCAGCCCTGCAAACTGTTCCCGCTGGGCACAGGAACCACTTCCAGTGCTAAAATCTGTGAGATTAGAGCCCCAGCCTAGAAAATGGTTGGCCATTAGTGTCTGAGCAAAGGAGCTCATTCTCTTCCAAGTCTGGTGCAGAATAGCAGCAACTTTTCTTTTTATAACGCTGACTCTTATTTTCCACTGTGCTCCCTCTGATTCAGTGAGCAGCAGGAGACCATATCGGGTATATATCGATCTGCCATCAGCAGTACGGGTGAGCGGCTGAAGCTCTCTCGTTTGACCTTTTACGCTGTTCCGTATGCTCCAGTTTGCCTGTATTGGCAATACTTCATTTTTACCTGAATGAGACAAAAAACATTGCTGTGAGAGGTATGTTACTTAATTCTGTCTTCTGGGTCTGCACTTGGCTCTGAGTGAAGCCAAGAGAAAATTCCATGAACAGAGATATTTCAGCATTATAATCTCCTCCCGCCCGTATAAAATAATATTTATATTACAGCCCAGTTAACTGCAAAAAAGATTGAAGTAAGCAAATTTTTTGTTCTTTTTGTTTGTTTTGTTTTTAAGCAAAATCATTCCTACCAGGATTTGTTGCTTATAGAAAATATACTTTGAGGGATTTAATTTTTATTATTTCTAACCATTTTTTTTAAATTATAATTTTAAATTAGAATTTTACTTTTGTAAACTGGAAATAGAATGTTGCAGTGTTTCTGAGTTTAATGGCATGGTGATATAGACCAAGTAGTGTCTAGAGTTTCCATTCTGCTATTTTGTCTGCCCTTTTTAATATGTTGTATCCAAAAAAGTACACTTTCAATTGTAAAAATAAAACAAAAACCCCTAAGAGCTGGAATATTTCTGAAAAATCTGCTTTACATTTTCAGCAGACTTTCCTGTGGCTTACTGATATAAGACACATACCAGCGAGGAAAGGCTGTAGCAGAGACAAGTTGTTCTCCAAAGCATTGGGCAGACTTCTTTTCTTGCCATGAATACCATTATATTACTCAAAAACGGAAAGGTTGAAAGCAGGCAGCTCAAATGGAAGATTGTTCTAGAGAATATTCTGTGTTTATACAGCAGAGAGGAGTTTTAGTAAAAATTGCTGAACTTCAGTGGTATGCTCAGCCCTGTTGTACCCCAGCATTTTTTTCCTGCTCTAGTTCTCTGTAAAATAGACATTTCCTTAGAACAGGCTGAAATGAAATTTCAAAACATGGATGGGTATAAACCTTAGGTCCTAAAAATCAACATATATCAGTCTAGCACAGCGCCGCTGAATTTAGTAGTGTGTATATCCCATCCTAACAGATATGCATGCACTTGGAAGAGAATTACTACATTATTTCATGTGCCAGATTGGCACTGAAGCCAAAGCAGTATGATGCCTATTCAGATAGGGTTAGAATGAAGTGTGTACATGCTTATGGTTGTATGTGAACTCCTAGAAACTTGAGAGATGCTTCAGGGTCACCTGGGAAAAAACTGCTGCAGTGAGTTACTACAAAGATTGTCACGCCCGACCTGCAGAGCTAAGCTACGCACTAGTGCGTAGCTAATGAATTCACCCTGGAATATGTCCAATTTATCAAAGAAACATGAATTTTCAGTGACCAAAAATGCACAGAGTGACTTGTGGCACAACATTGACAGGGATTTTAATTTATTTTTTTAAATTGTACTCTAAGTTGACATTTCCAGCCTGTGAAAATACAGTCAGTCTGCAAGCCCATAAATCTGTTCCATGAAGCTGAAAAATAGCTACTGCATAAATCCTCTATCTTCAGTAAATTTAAAAATGCATCTAACCTGATACCTATCTCAATAATGTAGCCAGAAAATCTGATTTATGTCAGGTTTTAGTTTTTGTTAATGATATGTTTATTCTGATTAGTAATAGTATATTTTGGTTAAATTTGCTTTGTATATTTTATTTATTTTTTATTTTAAAGAATCTAACCAAAGTAATTTAAGCATGTCCAAATCTCTGCAGGAGATATTTTACAGCCTACTGCACAGTTAGCATATAGCTACACTTTTAGTAACAGCATTGCAATCCAAATTCAAAACCATGCATTTTGTGTGATCATGTATTTAATGGGAAAAGATGGCTAACTATGCTTAGTTTGCCATCTGTAGTGTGTAAGTCAAATATGGGGAATGGAAAGTACAAAGAGATGACAGTTTAGATTTCCTTTCTGACTTTTTAAAATAGGATCTTTTGAAGATTGTTGGGGGCTTCTTAACTCTCTGTTAATAGAGCACGTTTACAAGGGATACATTTATGTCAAGGTTTTGGCCAGATGCGATTAGGTTTAAGATTCAAACAGGTCTTAAAAACTGTCGGTGATCATTTTGTGGCATCGCAAAGTTAGGATATAGAAGACAGTTTCTGAAAGCCTTGAGGATCAGTAATCAACATGTACATTTATATGATTGACCAGAAAAGATCTGAAAAAGACCTTTAACGGGTTGTTGCTTTTATAATCTCTCTTATAACCTCTGTAACCTGGCCGGTAGCTTTCGAGGTGAATAAATGCTTGTGTTTTGCCTCAATAGCATTCTGTGGTGAAGCTCTTATGCTTCTGTTTTCCCTGTGATAGGAAACCCTCTGGATGCCTTTTAGTCCTTACCTGTAATGGAAATGCTTTTTTAGGTTGTGTCCGCAGCTGGTGGATAGATATCTGGGCTAGCTGTAAATTAGCTAGTACTAGTTAGTACTAGTAATGGGCTATTATTAATAGCACTGAGCTTAATGCAGGATTTTTTTTTTCTGTTGATTCATATTACAGGTATGAAAAGAAAAATGCTACAACTAAAGAACCACTAATTCAGCTGGCTGACTTGGTAGGGCTGCATGTGTTGTTATATCTTCTTATGGGTGTCCTATACAGTGGATGACAAACCTATTGCCATTATTCAACAGGGATCTTCGTTAGCTCTGTTATGAATACTTAGTGTTCCCTGTTCCCCAAAACTGCCAAACTGTTATTCCAGATCCTCAAACGTCACATGTATACCTGAATTGCCTAGTAGCCAAGTCTCCTGTATACAAACCATAGACCTATTGCAAACAGCACATTGAGCAGTCGATATGTCTATAAATAGAGTGAAATTGCCTGGTGCGTTCCCTCAGGAAGCACACGGCCCACGTGCCCGGGTACGGAGCAGTGTGTTGAAAGCCATGGGGAACAGGGGTTTTAGCAAGTGCCAGGGTAGCGTTGCATATCCACTTGCCAACAGCAACGTAGTTTGTGTATGTATGAAAAACAGTACCGATCAGTTTTTGCCCTTCTCTCCTAACACACAGCCATTTACCTGTTGACATGCTTTTGTTATTTCAGGCAGTGTTATTTGAATTGCTAATGAATTATGAAAAAAAGGCTTAGCTTTGAATTATTACTCTGTTGTGCCTGCATAACAGAACACTCCGAGCAACAGCAGAGTTATATTGAAATTGTCATGATCTTGTGCCCATAATTTTACAGTTCTGACAACACTGCCATGCTGACTGCATGCACTCATTTAAAAGGAGTTGCAAAAGAAGGCACAAAACTTCTAGGGCAGACCAATGCCAAGTGCACCGGAGATGGGTCGTTGGCATTGGCACTTTGTTGGACGACAGACCACCGCTGAGCATTGAAAGAGATGTGAAAAGCGTAATGTTCTGATCCAGGCATTTCCAAATCGAACGGCAAGCTACCAGCCTCTCAGTCTACCTCATACAGAAGGATGTGAAGACTTCCTGTCACATGGATCAGGAGAAATTGTAGAGCTCTTCAAGAGTCATAAAGAATGAAAAATGTATTTGGGTATCCAAATGGGAAAGCACATGAGGAAGTGGTGTTGAAAGGAGGTATGAAAAGCCCTTTTGAATACCTGATTTTCCACAGAACTGCTAACTGGTAGTATACTTTAAGCTAATGTGATAAGGTAAGTACAAGTCTCACTGGCAATCTCTCTATTTCATGGCCAGAATTTTTTGATAATATGGTGGATTCAGTTATCCCTAATAATGCTTCCTTTCTATTGTTAAGACATGCTTTGTCACACCAAACACAAGGACCATGTCTGTTACTGACCTGTACAACATGGTGTTTAGGGGCTGCAGCAGCAGATTTTAGGCAGTAGCTTTATATCTGGGTATAGAAAACCTGTACATTCACTTGCACCTTAAAATTAATATATTTTATTCATCAACATTGTTTTTCAATGTCTGAGAGAAGTGGAAACCCAAAGACATTCTTCCAATGTCTTTACTGACACAAACATTTTAAAATAAAAAACCAAGCCTGGAAGTTGCATAAAAATATATTTACAAAATCAAATGTTAGACAATGTTAGACGTAATATATGCTAGAGAATTACTATTATTGTTTTAATTCAGCATGTGTTAGCAATTAGAGACCCT
Organism: Phaethon lepturus; assembly: GCF_000687285.1. Classification (NCBI taxonomy): domain Eukaryota; kingdom Metazoa; phylum Chordata; class Aves; order Phaethontiformes; family Phaethontidae; genus Phaethon; species Phaethon lepturus. The sequence continues at coordinate 62,092 of NW_010558209.1, read as the reverse complement.
TCTGCGCAAGACTGTGAATATACATATATGAAATGTAAGTTGCTCTCCTAAAGCTTATAACCTAAAACAGTATGGGAGCTGGAATACCTTTGTTATCATACAGTCAAATAGCAGAAAAATTGCAGTGTGTCATCATTAGTGAGTGTGGAGTAGATTTCACCTGGAGAATCGCTGTGTTGCAATAAGGTTTCCTTTCTACTCTTTCTGGTGCCATATGCTGCTGTAATTAGTGCAGGCAAAAGGTAATGATAGCACAGTGGAAAAGATGGAGCACGATGGGAAGCAGGCTGATCTCTAAAGCTCTACACTATGTTATCCATACATAAAGCATAGGAAGCACAACGCAGTTTTAAATCAGATTTTTAATGTTACACTTATATTTTGGGAAGTGGTTTTGTCTTTCTCTTAGAACCATCATTGTTTACATAGGCACGTATATTTATGCTGTAATTGCTACACCAGTCTCTCCCAAATACCTGTGAATCTTTTCCTAGGTGTAGTCACTCTTGGTTTTTCACGTGGACTCAATATAATGAGATGAAATTCATATTGTCTTGATTTAAAGATTACATAATGTCTGTATTTGGTGATTTTTTTCATTTGGAGACAAAAGGGAGTTCTCATGCTGAGCTCTTAGGCACAGACAATACAAAGTTACTTTCCCCACTGATCATTTTACTTGAATAGTTCATGAAGAGCGTATAGAAAAATTTGAGAGACTGCCATTATATGGTATAGCGCCAGCAGGAGCAAGACAGATATGGTAACTTCAGTACATTACCTAATTGTAGGTGAACTGCTATGGATTCAAAAATGTGGATAATGTGGATGCTTTTCATTCAAAATACAAATGTGTATCTATACTTCTCAGGTGAAATATTGGGTCTATGCAACTGATATTTTTCACTTATGTCAGTAGTGATCCATAACAGCAGTGAATATGATTTCAAAATCTAATGTATGAATAAGCTTTGTTATATTTCTGATACTGACTCCTGCCAGTCAGATTGAAACACTATGAAAATGGTTATTATGAATACTTTGACACTTTCCTTTTCACCCAAGACCAGTAAGTATAGACACACATACGTATGTATCACAGAGAATATGAATTTTTACTCATCTGGGTTTAAGTCTATTTTAAACAAAAAAATTATAGAGATGAGCAACTGTACAATTTGAAAATGACAGTAAATATCTTTCTGCATCTTTAGAAAGCTATGTAAATTATTCTTTCCTATTCTGTCCATCTCAGTATTTTTTATGTCCCTCATTGCTACATGTTTTCAGTTCTTCTGCACTGTTTTACAGATTTTATCCTTTTAACAGCTTTTCAAGGCAAAATACATCCTCACCATTTTAAAGGTGAGTTGGGGGCATAGCATGAGTTAAAGGGCTTCCCTAATTCTGTTGTGACAGAGCTGGGACTCAAAGTCCAATTCTCCACGTCCTAATTCAGCCACAGCAACCTTGCTCGCTAGTCCACCACGATGTCAACTTGCTCAGTCTCTTACCCTGTTATATATAATCGTAGCAAAGCCTAAGTGCAGAATCAGTCAGATATTGCATGGGGCCAATGCCACTGTACCACTTGTTTTCTGTCGCATCTCTTTGGTCTCTGTCCAGTGTGACTTGAGCAGCCTCCAGATACGCGAGGCTGAAAACTGCAAGCCTGTCTAAACTGCTCACCTTAACTCCTGTCAATGCCGCACATCAAACTGGCACAGATGGGTCGTTCAGCGCAGATTTGGCACTGGTTCATTTTGTCTTCCTCCTCGTTCTGTTAAAGCGTAAGAGCCAAGACCCCTTGACTCCACATGGGAAAAGTCTGGCAGCTACCAAGCTCTGGAAGTCCTTGCCAAGAGCAGCATCTGACTCTGTGCCTAGATGCCTGGCTGCTCTCCTACGACGCCCTGGGCTATTGCACTGTCGGCTGTGAAATTCTTTTTGTGGCTAGTGCAAGGTTGTGGCTCTGATTAGGTTTCTACGTCCATGTTATCACCACTGTTCTGTGTAACGATCTTCTGTGCTAATCAAGCTGACAGCCACCGGCACTATGCACGGCTGCCAGCACCCCCAGGAGGTGTTCTCTGAATTATTTTCCTGTGTTACAGGAAGGGAAAAATGCCATTTATAAATTTTAAAGTATTTCCATGTATTTGCGACTTTATTTTAGTTCTGCACCACATAGACCACGTGCATATTTTGATTTGTGTTCTCTTGTTCTGCATCTATAGCCTCTCTGCATCTGTTGGTAGGTCTATATTTAAGGTGTCTACTTAAACTCTGCAGCAGATGATTTCCAGTCTAAGGGAATTGTTTTTTTACTTCCTTTGCAATACCTGGCTTATAGATCATGCACGGGCATGAACCTAGTGCAACGAGGTCACAATCACAGTAGGTTGCACCCACTTGCCCATGCCCTGTTGTCATAGAAACCCTTGGGAACTGTAAGCTGCTGTCATTGTTTAAAATTTTAAAAATCCCCAACAAAATACACAAACTCCACAAAGCAGCTCTAAATTTCAGTACTGCAATGTAGAATAAGTCCAAAATAAACAGTAATTGGCACACCGGAGAACATAGTTCTGTGATACATCCGTACGGATGTATCAATGTACTTGAGATTTTCAAAACTGAGGAGGTACGTGCAGGCACGTTAAGTTCATGTGTAACCACCTAAAAAAATGGTCTGATTTTCAAAACTGCTGTGCAATCAGCAGATCCCACTAAAGTCAAAAGTAGGAAGTGAAACTTTGTGTTCTATACTTCTGAGTTTTTATAGTGCCTTTCTTAATGAGTCTATTCTAAACCTTTTGCTAGCAGAGCCCTCAAAAAAATGAGCAAAGAACAATCATCTTGACTGTACTGCAATATACTCTTACAATAAGTAAAAAATGTGGCAGCAAAAACAAAGTACTACTTTTACAATATCTTGTGCCAAATCACAGGTTATACAATTCAGTTTTTTATTTGCACAGCCAACAATGCTTTGTAGAGCAATCAGGGAAGATAATACAATCCATTTTAGATTCTCATTACTTTAGAAGTGTTGAATCTTCTTAAATTGTTTCGGGGTTAATTGAGAATTTGCAGTTTTACAATAGACTAGGAATTGTTTAGGCTGCCCTTGTTTCATATTTTTGTGCATACCTTTGTTGCAAAGTTATAAAAACAACAATAAAAAAGAAACAAAGAAGTGAAATGAAATAATGATCTACATTGTTACTATTCTAGTAACTCATTTTTATGTGAGATAAAGCTCAAGTATTGATTAATGTTTAAATGGTTATTAAGTGGAAGGACATGTTGGGTTGATGGAATATCTCACTATGCACTAGCTTTGCTTTTTTTATTCTTTTCAACATATTCCCTAAGGGATAATTTCTGCTTCTGGGGAAGCTGGTGGTGAAACTCTGAGTACTTTTGTGGCAACATGAATAAGCTAAGTGTTTTCAGTATTTGTCTCTTTTTCTCATAAATTCCAAAAGGTTCTGGTTTCCAAATTTGTCCTTTATTTTAGTATGATAATAGCTCATAAAATTCACTGCCTGAACACGAGTGCGTTCCTATATGCCATGGAAAAGTCAGCCTGGTTCAGCACCCTGAGGAGGCTGCATTTTTCAAGCCTTGGTAAAGAACAGCAGTCATGTGGACCATGTTGTGTTAGTACCTCTGAAATTAGCCATGCTCATCTTCTGTAGGATAAGATCACTTCCCCTGGAGGTACATCAAAGAAATCTTGAGGCAATTGATGATTTTTCTGGTGAGAGGTATTTCTGATGAATTTAAGAGAAGGCTTTCTACTAAAAGCAATTTTATTATTCAAAGACAAAACTAAGTATTCTTTTCTTTGGACTATCGTTCTTTTGAAATAAGAGTATTTTATCAATCTTTGAAGTATATATTCTATAGAATAGTTTATTTAAATGGACCTGTGAGCCACATGGCAAATTCATTAGGGATTCTGGAGCCCTGTGCTTTCTAAGGCATAAATTCAAGGCTTGCCCTGCCTCCAGCTAATACAGTTGTAATGGATACCTGCTCTGTGGGCTGGGAAAAGGTGGCAATGTTTCTGTCCTGTATATCTCAGGCCTGAGTACCTGTATGTGCACTGCCTCATCAATGCATGAGGAAACCACTTTGCACAGAACTTTTCCCTTTTTAACAATTAAGTTTTCTTCCTGTTAAATAGTGTGGTGTCTGTGCCCCAAATTTTTTATTCAAAGGCTAGGATAAGTCAAATCCATTCTAATCTTCCCTAACTCACATGGGGAAGAAAAAAACATCTTCACTTGATGACACCTTCCTGTGGCATTATTTCAAATGCTGGAGGGGAGGTTCCTGTCATGAGGGATGGAAGAGATCTGTTCCTCAGTTCATCCAACAGTCTTTTACAGTGCTGTCTTAATGACAGAATTTAACCTTGAGCTGTGCACTAAGTCATTTGCAATTGTTTTTCTTTCACCCTCAGCCGAGGATCAGACCTACTGCTCACACACAGTAAAATTTGCTGCATCAACAATGAAAGACGCTGATGGCCGTCTTGGACATCTAACAGCTCAGAGCTGTGGCTCTGCTCACCGTTCCGAGATCGCAGCAAAAATCCAAAGCTCTCAAACTCTGCCTGATCAAAACAGTGACAGTGAAAAAGCAGAAGCTACATGGGACCTAGAGGTCTGAAACGAGGACTGGGGGGAGAAAGGCAGCTGGATAGGACAGCCGCACGTTGCCCCCTCGTTGTTAGCTATGATAATGGACATCCCTTCACAGTCTGCGAGACTGGTCTAGCAACTAATCACAACTTATTTTCCTGCTTTCCAGAGGGCACAAGAGACCGAAGCAAGCCTTTGAAATAGGCATTCAGTGAGACCATGACTTTCTTTGTTGGCCTGCAATTTATTCTTTCCTCTTCTAGCAACTGCCATTTTATTTCATTTTACTTCCTTCCACCCCACCTCTAATAATCTGTTATTTTTTATTATTCCTTAAAGAAATTGTTGCTCTGATATTTGGCAGCATTATCGCATAGGACACCTTTCAGATGAAAGCCACTATGAGGCCCTGGCTAAGCACATACTTATTAAACAACAGGTTTCATGCCAATTACTTATAATTGAAAATGTCTGTGGTAGATTGTAGACTGTTTATGACCTATAACAATTCACTACAAAAAAGATAAACGGGTTATTATACTAAGTATTGATTCTATGATTGGAGTTTTCATTTAAAATATTAACACATTTCATTGGAGAGGGAATTGATACTAGTTAATTCAGCTCTGTCTTGTTATATTACTAAATATATTTAACTGAGTATAGAATTAGGCCCTAATCATGGACATTCTTACGTTTATTACTTCAGTCAAGTAGGGCAGTTCTTAGTGCGTAAACTCCACAATCTCTCTAAATGTTTCCAGTATCAAGGTCTAGATATTTGTGGTGATTAATGCAAAGGAAGAACAATAGCAGATTTTGTATTGAGGGATCTTGACAGACAGCATTTTCAAATCCTTATTTAGACAACAAGTATATGGGTGAATTGTTCCAAGATTCTGAGCATCTATTTGAAATCATCAGAAGCAGGAAACTACAGATCACAGACTGCAGAACAAATGTGTGCAAACTGGGTCTGCATATAACCAGCTCCCACTAGACCTAATGAATCCATAGTCTGACTCTCTTTTTGCTACCATACCCCACATTTATTACATTTCTGGCCCTACCCAAAATAACTAATTGTAAGAAAAAAAAAATGAAAAAACGTCCAAAAAGAAGTAAAAAAACATAACTCCTAGTCCAACCAGAATTTTGAGTCTGGAAAAAGGAGGACTGTGAGAGGATTCATGAAGTCTGTAAATAGCAGTGTTGATGCAGAGGTCCATTGAAAGTGTTCGAGTACTCTGGCTGTATAACACAGCCGTAGGAAACAGGTCCTCCATAATGTTTCAACTATTGATTTCCATACTAAGCTTTGGGACATACGTATCCAAAGACATTGCCTCAAGTCAAATAAGCCTAACAATAACAAACTATCTCAAAGGGAAGGAACAAGGTTTAAATTGTGTTTTTTAAGTATTAAGCGATCCACCGCATGAAAGCCAGTGAGTGCAAAGACATATTCTTCTGTAATTGTTTTATGTCTAGATGTATAATCCGTTAACAGCTTCTATATATTTTTTTTTTTAGGTATTCAGTGTACAAGGATCCAGCAGGTTGGTTAGAAATTAACCCTACCAATGGTACCATTGGCACCACTGCTATCCTGGATCGGGAATCTCCTTATGTTCAGGATAACATATACACTGCTCTCTTTCTGGCAATAGACAGTGGTGAGTAACTATTGTCAATCATATTCATTAAAGTATGTGACTTTTTTCCCTGCTTGAAATTTTCTATTCAGAAAGGTGCACAGGTAAAGTTAAGCATACCATTCAGCACTTTGCTAGGTGGCCACCTAAAGGTATTAGAGATCATTGTGTGAAACAGAAAATAGAGGAATTAACTTAAAACTTCAGACTTAGAACAGCTTTGATTTAAGGTTACGTCTCACAGATTCATTCCTACACCAAGATCTTAATGCTAAATGCAAATAGTTTATGAGCATTCTTGGAAAGTAATAAATCATCTTTATGAGAGTTAATTTCTTCATAATATTTGAGCAGTTAGTAAGCCTAAGGCACCTAAATACCAGTAACAACTCATACCTGATATGCTGAATTCTATTCTATTCAATACAATGACAATAAAAGCATAAGTAAAAACCCTTGTTAAAATGCAATATTTTTTACATATTGTGTGGATTAAAGTTCCTTCTGTCAAATGTAAACAAAATCAAACTATCTAGTGAAAATTCAGTGAGTGACTTTGGAGCAGAGAAAATCCTGAACATTCCAAATCTCCAGTGCTAAAGGCAAAAATTAAATAAATACAGATTTGTCTGTAATATAACAGCTAATATGCTAACGCTTTTTCACAGCTGCAGCTGGTTTAGCCCTGGTGATGAATTGTAAAATGTTCTTTTAGGAGAGTAATTCTACATTTTTGTAACTACATGACTCAGGGAACATTTGCAGGGCCTGACAGGAAAAAGAAAATATCGCCTTAAGTATAAAAGAAAAAAAATTCTGCTGAGATGATGATTTATTTATATATTCATATACTTTTTTTTTTAGGACATTTCCATGGAAAAACATAGCAGTAAACTTATTTCTGTCTTTTACTTGCTATTGGGTAAAGATTTTTTTTAAATGCAACTTTAAAGCCTGGTACACTGGGAAATGTCATCTCACAATGAAAGTAATAAATCAGGATCATATTACTGGTGGGTTATCAAAAGGACAAAATTGTGTATGTTTCAAAGGTGTTTTATCCTCAAAAAGAATAGATGGAGCAAGAAGCTGAATATTTCCAACTGTGGAAACCAGTCCAAATGAAAGTGGATTTTCTGGTATACCTTTATGTTGCGCTTAGGGCAGTAACACGCCTTGCTCATCTATTCTAAGCCAAGAACCTCACTGCTGGGTGACCCCTCTTAATTCCCAGAATTTTTTCCCTTCTGGAAAAAAAACAGAAAGGAAAGGTGTCTGTGTGCTGAACAGCAGAGTAAGAGAAGGTATTTAACACGGGTTAAAGAAAAGGGATATTGTTCAGCTAAGGTACTGGGTCTAATTCAAGCTGTTGTTACCGTGTTTATTTGTAATTCTGCAGTACCGTTAGCACGGGAGCTAATCTACTTCCACATTATTGACTTCTTTGAATGAAGTAATTAGAAACCACATGTGTGCATTTAGTACTGTCATGCTAAGGTGTTAATAATGATCATTCAGGAGTATTGTACTGTTTCACTGTATGCAGCTCAGACACGTGCAGAAGTGGCAGTAAATAGCAGAACTTAAATAGCTGATGTTAAACCTTGTGGTCTGTATCACCCCTGGATTAATTACCAAACCGCTTGTGAGACACGTTAAACTTACAAGCGGGCAGGTAACTGGAAAAGTTATCTGCTGGTCTGTATAAACATGTACGAGAGGAGTTTGTGGGAGTTGAGAGGAGCAGGAGGACCAGTGTCATGCACAGCCTCTGGTCGCTCCTTCCAGGCAGCGGTGCCGGGACCCCCGCTTTGCGCTGGGCAGGGCTGCGGCAAGACAGGCGAGCTTCAGATCACGCCCCGGCCACGTGCGGAGGGGTTGCTTCTTCCGTTCGCAGAGGGAACAACGCTGCCGTTGCACATAGGTGCTGCTAGTCTGAAGTTTCAGTCTAGGCTCTGTGGCTAAAGCAGCCAAGCAAGTTTTAAAAATCGATTTCAATGGGTAGGTTTGGGGGTCTGCCTCGTCCCCTGCCATTATGACTGAGACTGATAACATCCCTGGAAGGTGTTCCCCTACTTATTTCCAGGCCACTGATAATGCTAACTAGAAAAGCTGTGAAAACCACATTATTTTTCTAGCCATCATAGCTAATGTCCATCTTGAAAAGGGGTATTATATTAGGTGACCAGACAAATTGTGATAGAATTGTATGAAATTAATACAGAATTCTTTCAGGACTTTAAAAGAAGTTTATGTTAACTTAAAAAGGAAAAAAATCAGATTGAACATAACTGTATGCATTCTCTTTAAAACAGCATTGTCCACAAACTGTAAATCTCTTTCTTCAGGTTAATAAGTGTAGCCTATCTAATACCAGTGAATATGGTTAGGACTTTTCTGTGAGAGGGCAGCCAAAGGCAGGATTAAGAATTGCCAAATGAGATAGGGTGGTAAATTGAAAATTCAGAGGCATTTCCAATAGAGCAAGTCATTTGCTTGGGCTAACAGACAGGGGCAAGAAGGGAGAGTCAAAAAGACCCCATACTGAATCAGAGATGCTTTTTTCAAAAGCATTCAGTGCAGGTCATTGTTTCCTTCGGCCTTTCATCTTCTCTCTAAGTCAAATCTGAGATGTGTTGGCACATGCACTGAGGAAGTTGGAGCTGCCTTAGGCTTTCCTGTTCTTAGCTGGGGAATACAGAAGAGCGCAGGTAGCGTCCACGGCACAGTGCGGCGGCGTGGGTCGGCACCCAGCGCGGCTCCCGGCGCAAGGCAGAGCACCCCAGTCCGGCCCCAGCGCCACACTGGCGCTTGCGAGGCTGCCTAGACGAGCCAGCTCCGCTGGAGGCCTGTACGGCCATGGGGCCACAGCAGCACGCCTAATCCATCTTCCCCCGCCTCCGGTTCCCGAGAGCGTAGCAGGAGTTTCGGCAGTGTCGATGTTGTTAATTGTCAGTATAAGGGATTGCAAACATGCTGCTTACTGTGGCAGGGTGTCTGGGAGTTGTGCGCTAATTTTTAACAGTATTTATAAGAAGTCGAAGTTCTAAAATCAGATGAAACCTTGGACCTTGATAAAGAACCTTAAACATACGCTAAAACAGTAAATAAACATATTATTTTCTATTTGTATTCATACCTTAAACATACGCTAAAACAGTAAATAAACATATTCTTTTCTATTTGTATTCATAGCATATAAAATTTATACGATTACAGAACAGATACTGTCGTCCCATCGTCACCTCTTTTTAAGATGACCTTACATTTGTGTGCTATCTTGGGTGAGGAGTGGAGAGAGCTGAAAACAAAACTCACGGCGATGCTTTTATCATACCCTTTCACTGATGTCAGTAGAGAATCTGTCACTGGATTCAGCAGGCACTGGCTTCTTGTTATTACGCTTCAGTGCAGGGGACAAGTGCCAGGGCATTTTTCTTATTTGTACCATGTTCAAGATTTCTGTCAGAAGTAAAACCAGAAGCTTCATGCTTGGTAGTTCTTTATATAAACCCATCGCATTTTTATCTTTTTTCAGTAAGTCACAGAACTGTTCTTTACCAGTAGGACAGCAACCATGAATGGACCATAGAAAATGGAGTCATTCCACTGCAGGAAATTATTTAGTTGTTTATGATACTCTTTTTAACTTTGTGATATGGTTTTTCAGCATTATCAAATTAACTGCAGAGAAGGGTAGTTAAGTATGAATTGTTTCTGATCTAAACAGTTCCTGTATCTTCCCAAACAGAATTGACACAATGTGTAAGAGCAAATTTGATGGACACAGTATTAATTTTATAGATAATAAAGTTTGACCTTTATTGGGGGGGGGGGGAATTTCACTTTAAAAAGGACTTTTTGGAATGAATATCCTAATTTTCTCTGTACTTTTGATTTCAGTAAAGGTCAAGGCAGTGTCTTTAGAATTTGAAAACTTTTTATTAAACACTTGTGTGGACAGAGAATCTGTGATTTGTTAGAGAAGAAATTACACACTGATAGGAAATACCACAAAGCAGAGTTAACACACTAAAGTATCATGAACTGTGTTTGATCTGAGAATGAGCTCATAATGGGACAAAGTCAGGTTTAGGCAGACTTGGAAAACATCGGAGGTTTCATTCAATTAACAAAAGTGCCAATAATGATGATAATTTTATTTCCTGAATTTAGCATCCTAATTACTAAAAACAATGCAATATCACAAGCATACAGTGCAATTATTGGGAGTATATCTGTACAACACATGTATGTTAAATACAGACAAGAAATCATTTGAGTTTGAGAAATCTGCCTGCAACAGACCTTCCAAATTTGCTACGCAACCATGTTGTAGCGTCATCCTACAGATTCTGTTACACACGGGAGTATTTGGGATGACTATTGTAAAGCAGAATACCTGTGTGTTTTTCTTGTAAGGTCAGTTATGCTAAAAACTCTCCAGGAATGGTCTTTTTTTCCCCTGTATTCTGAGGAAAAATATGTGAAAGCTAAAATTTGTTTCTCCTTTTCCTTTAAGAGGGAGAAATAATAAAATATATCCAGATTTACCTTCGTTATGCAATAATCACTCATGTTATTGCAGAGGGGCATGATACCTCATTAATGTCCCCATTGTGTAACTTTTTTAATCTCTCTAGAAGAAAAACTTTGGTTATCTTTGTTTGCCAGATACATGGAAAAAACACCTGTGCTGTTGGGGTATGTCAGCTGCTGGTGACAGATGATGAAGAACTAATACCCAGTCTTGCTGATTTGGTTAAATGTAGTTATCAACTTCACCTTTCTCATGCCACTCTGGTGGAGCAGCACCCAGGCAAAGCCAGGTAGCTGTGGTCTCCTACTGAGACACATACTCTTGCCTAGTGTACATGTGCCACCTTCCTCCCTGGCTGTTCTCATCAGCTGGGAACTACTGAGACAAAAAGTGACACTATAAGTACTTCTACTACATTAAATATAGAGGAAATGTCATTAAAAACGTGGCATCTCTTCCAGATGTTAAAGATACTCAGAGATGGAGTTAAGGGTTCGAAATTTTAACTGGTGTATCTTTAAATGCACTAAATCACAGTAAGCACTGTTTGTTACAGCAATTCTGCTTAAGTGAAAACAGCTCTTTTCTTGTCTGAAAGTGGTTTGCTCCCTACATGACATCACATCCCCAGGGTTCGACATTATAAGCATTTGCGTGGCAGCCGTCCTCAGTCACAGGCAGGATGTCCAGCAGGAGGGCTGAGCTGCAGGAAATTAAGCTTCAGGAGCAGTTAACCTCTATTGAGTGGAGTATATGTGTTTGAGCAAGGTAAAGGTTAAGAGATACGGAGGACTATAAAAAGGTGTGATTCTAGATTGGTGTGATTTCAGCGTTCGCCTTGAGCTGCGCTGGCCAGTGCCATGTGTATAAATTAGCTAGCTGCGTGGCACTATTTCCATTTCCCTGTTGCACATGCAAAGCAAAGTGAGGAAGAAGTGAGTCAAGGTCTAGCTTTCGCTTTTTTCCTTGTTTCCAAGGACCAGCTTAACTACACCCAAGCAATTCTGAATCTCCTTTATTGTGCAAGTCTCGATACTCCTAATCATTAAAAAGAAAAATTATCATTCTGTACGATGTGTAATGAGCAGTAACAGACAACATCTAGAAGAAAATGGAGTAACAGAGAGATGTGTAACAATTTGCAATTAGAACTTTTCCTTACATGTATCTAACCTGTCTTCTTGCTTCATGATGTATGTAATTAAATTACCACAGATTGATTCCACCTAAAACATGCTATTTTTGAAGAAATTAGGCAATTAGTTGCCATAGCAACCCAATTAAGCCAGTTTTATACCCCTTATCTTAATTGCTATATTAATGGAGAAGAGTAAGTAAATTTAATACTCATCCTTTTCTTGCTATTTTAAATTTCAGCAAAATATGAATTGCACACAAAATATTGTTTTAATTTGTCATCACGGACTCATGATTAGAAAAAGAAATTAGAATGCTGAAAACAGTATTTAAGATGGATGCCATATGTCAGTAGCAATTTGATATGCTGAAAGAGCTGTGCTCTTTTGAAATGTAATTACTCAAAAATAGGATCTGCTTGTACTATTTGAGTGAATGAATGAAGGATTTTAACTTTTAAAGACTATTTATTTTACAAATTTTGAAAAATATTTTAGGCAAATACATACAGAAAGTGCATAGGAAATATAAACTCATGGGAAATTCGGGACCTCTTGTATACAAAATGTCAGCATATGGCATTTATGAGACCAGTTTTTTAAAATGTCAGATTCTGAGCAGCACACCCAAATCTTGGAACCTTCCCACTCTACTGGTTTGATCTGCTTTGCTTGAACCATTAATAGAGTTCAGCTTGAACACAAAATGTAATGGAATATGCCTGTCTGAACGGGATTTATGCCTGCAGTGAGGGTACCTGCTGCCAAATCGCCTTGTATGCACACATTTTCTGATTAGAAAAACAGCATATGGAGGGGAAAAGAAAAAAGCGACATGAGATGAAAATTTGTGTTTAGATTTTCATAGCATTATCATGAGAAAGCACGAAGTGTTCTTTCTCACAGTCCATATATGAAGGATAGTAATTTAAAGAGAGAACATGTTACTTAGCTTAACCACGTACTGCACAGTCTGGCTGCGTAGCTCCCTCCAAACAATTTGGGAACTTCTGCAACACTATTTTCATTCTTTATTCTCTTCCTTTCTTGCTGTATTCTCCTTCAGGCAAATATGAAGCTGAAAATAGAGAAATTGGTGAAAAACCCATATCCGAGGAAAGATCCTAGGCGCTTCTGCATTTTACTGTTAGTTACATGGGTCTAAAATGAAGGAAATTCTGTAGGCATCATTGCAGTTCCAAATTGATCTCGACATGACTCTTATTTAAATGTAGTTTATAGAAGTTTTAAGGGATAAGACTTTATTCATGATGGTTCAGAGGAAAGGTAATTGTGCCAGAAATTAGTAAACCCACATCCTGCTGAAATATTGTTCTTGCTATAATTGCTCACTCATTTTGTATCTGTGTAACTTTGTTAGCCAGCAAAAAAATAGAAGTGGGAGAAAAAGTTGGAATTGAGCTTTCTGGGTTACATAAGGGACAGTGCAAGTGGATTAAAAACTGCTGCTAAAAGGTAAACCATAAATATTCTAGTAAAATTTAGAATGAATGAATTTTCACTCTGTCGGCTTGAGAGGAAATCTATATGGCAATGGATACCCTATTGCTTGCTTTAGGAATTAAATGGCCTTGTAATTTCTGCATCATGGCATAGAAGGGCATAGATAATATGCATTAATTTGATGGTTCTGGAAGCTTAATTTGATAAGAAGAAATGAGCACAGAAGTCTTTTTACCATTCATAATGAGCATGTGAAAAGGGACAGTTCATGCTTCATTCTTCCTAAAAACTGGTCTGGCTTCCAGCAATACTGTGGCTTAGATCTGTGTGGCAGCTGGATTTTCTGGAATGGTTGATTTTTCTTCTTCGGAAATTTGATAAATATTGCCAGAATCCAAGGCCTCTGATGTTCTTAGGAAAAAAAAAAGAAAAGTAGTTCAAATTAAATTTCTTTTTTTCATGCTTGTTTATAATTATATTTTGTTATGTAGAGGCATTTACATAAATATTCCTTTGCTGTAATGACCAAGATGCAAACCATTAAAGTTCTAAACAGAGAAGATTTCTGACGTTTAGCTTTTGATACCATTAGGTGAACTTTCTATACATAAGTGAAAACATGCAGTGTCACCATTTCCTAGTCTTAACACTTGTGTGTCTGGCATTTTTCTTGTTAGTTTATTATCAATGCATTGTTCCTTAGCTGTGCCACTAAACAAATTATACTATTTACAAGTAAACTGACTTTCCTCTGATTTATTGAAAGCCCATTTTCACATAGCATGTGGAAATGTACTTTTTTGTGTTTGATAATCCTTGTTCTTCCTTGTGCAACTTGTTCTATTTTAGATCAAGTCAAGTTTGGTGTCAAACTGAAAAAAAGCATCAGACTAGAAGGGAAAATATTTTTTGAGGATTTTCCTGTTGGTTTTCACAAATTAAATGAAATTTTATTTACCTGAACAAGTGTTCTTATTATATCCAATTTGTTTAGTTTCTAATATCCTTTACGTCTTAAAATAAATATAATTTAACTACCCAATTCTAAAAGGAAAAAGAAAAAAAAAATACACTGCAGTTATTCCAAAAGATTTAAAAATTTTAGAATTCAGAAAGCTCAAGGTAGGATGAACAACATCAGTATAATTCTTTGATTTTGGGTGGTCTGTTGACCAAAGCATAGGACTTTATTTTTTAAGCAGCAATGTTCAAGCAATTGTTTTACTTGGATACGCTCTTATGATCCTTTCCACTGCTTTAAGTAATATGCATCTTCATTTTCATGGACAATCTAAACTCACCGTAATCTCAATGTCCAAATCTGTTTGTTTTCTAAGTTCCGAATATGTTTTTGAATGCTTGGAAAATGTAAGCAGGGTCATTTAGGCTAATCCTGAGATTTGCTGCAAATCGGAAAGGGAAAGCTGGAAGAAAAGGATTAAATTGTCTAGACTTTTTTTGCCTTTGAGATGCATTTAAACAACTCTTCCATCTTGAAAATGTTCTACCAGTTTAGAACAATGTTTCTGACCAGCTTCTGTAAAATTACACTGGCAATTTAGTGTAGATGGATGCCTACTTTTAACTACCCTCATCCTCGGCTGTACACCTAGAAGAGAATATAGTGTCTAAACATAACTGCTGCGATTCCAACAGTGAAGTGCCTAAATTGTTCCCTCCACTGTTGCTGCTGTTGTGAGCGCTCAGTTAGCAGCGGAAAACTACTGAATGTGAAAGCAGCAGGTTGACATGGCCCAGATACCAGCGTAGCCAGCGTTGTGTTCCCCAAGGTTTCCTTAGCATTGTGAAAAAAATGTATGAACTCAAAATGCTCCATGAAAGTCATGCTTTGAGTTAAAACATATAAAAACAACTTTCATGTTAATAATTTGAGGCTACATAGTTATTAGCATCTGCACTGACCATTTTAAAGCTTTTGTACATATGCCTGCACAGGTTGCAGTGAGACATTCAGAGATGACTGTGGACTTACTTACTCATGCAATGTGGATCCTTCTGTCAGTCTTTTGTGATAATAACAGTAGGAAGATAAGATAGAAGTGCAGGTGTGTCTACATCGTGCAAAGAAATAGGATGCTGTGCAGGCAACCCTCAGTCATGTTACAAGATTTTCTTCGGATACCCCCAAAAATTAATTCCTCAACTTTTACTGACTTTTTCGGGGTGTTTGGCTTGTTGTGTGAGACATACCAGAAAATCTCACCTGCTGTATGGCTATTCCTAACTCTGTATTTTTGCTGTCACTTCAAATCAATGAAAGCTGTTGGTATTTGAATGTACACTGATTAGGAATGTCTTAATTGAGTTTCAAAGCAGCCCAGATACCGTCTTTAATTTCGTGGAGCACAGCTTAGCTTAGAGATCTATACACAACAGCATCACATTTCTGTAGAAAAACTAGAAAGTGGAACATGAAATGGCTCTTCATGTCCATAAAAATGTTATGCTCAGATTAAATGCATCATCAGCCATTCAGCCATATGATTGCTTGTTAGACATGCTTGATACTTAAGAGAAATGTCATCTTAGTCCACGGCCGTCATTGTGCATAATTGGTATCTTTTAAGAAACTAACTACCTGACTGGCAGTCTCATTTGAGTAGTTAGATGTCTAAATGACATCATTGTTCCTATGGGAACTTTTTGGACCAAAACGGAATGCCACTTTTCAAATTTCTTGGACGTGTGTTTCTACAGGGACTTTATAATTTCAGACTTTACACTAATTATTCTAGTACAATTCTGCATGGCTTTTTCATTTCTTTTGAAACTATTTTTTTTTAATAAAGGTAGCAACATGGTTGTTTATGCTGATAGCACTAAAATCCAATTCAACATGTGCATCTTCTGGTAACAATCCCTTGCATTACAGATTCTAGTTCCCAAGATATCCTGTGGCGCGCTCTAGCTCATGCAAAAGAACTAGATTTGTTTGTCTGTTTTGCACTTGTTGCATCTTACAACAGCAGTAGCTATTGCCTAACTGAAGACTGCTCTTAGAACCTTTGTATGAAGTCTAATGCCAGGATATGAAGACGTTACCAGTCCTGGTCCAGTTCAGATAAGTGTATCATACATTTCCAACTGCAGAATGTTTGAAGATGAATCTATACTTTTTTAGTGTTGCTGATCAAAGTTCCAGTCCCACAACCCCTAACTAATTTGAAAGATCTTATTTTGCAGTTCAGTCTCATTGAAGATTATTCATTAAGGTTCTCAGTCTTTAAAATCAGGATTCAATACCAAGGTTTCACCTTCTTTCAGCATAAAATTAGCTATCCTTCAGTCTCTGTTTTAGTAGCTTTTGCACACGTGAGTACTGCCGTTTCATTCATCTGTTTGTCGTGGTATATTCACAGCTATGCCTCTTGTGGGAGCCTTAGCAGAAATGTGGAATTATCTCGATCCCAAATGGCTCTAAAGGCACCTAAAGGTTTAAAGTGTTCAGCCTCAGGAGGAATGGCCAGTTCACTTCAGTGACAAAAATGAGAGTGAAGCTCTTTTGAAAAGCTGCTCCCAAGGGTTACTGGATAGAGCCCTTTATGTCTTGGTTTATGCATTAATTTGGTTTTCAGCTGCAAGGTTTTACAATACAAATTACGAGACGTTTTATTTCAGAATTAAAATATGCTACGTAAATCTTTCCTTTCAAAACCAAAGCTGTCTGGATATCATGGGATTTTTTAATTATTTCAAATGCATAATAGTGTCAAATTTATGAAAGTCATATATTCCCAGTAGATATGTTGTGATCATTTTTCCTCAATTCATTTTTTGTTGTATTTTTTATGACATGTGTCTTAACAAGCTTCAGTTTATGACCTTGACATTTGCTTATTTTTCTTTTGGAGGTCTTCATAAATAACCAAGAGGTTTTGTTTAAATCATTATAAATAAACCAACCAGAGAATAAGTCATTGAAAGGGACAGAAGCAATTTCCTTTCTCTCTATTTGTGCGTAATAGTTGACTGGCCCATAAGCCATACAAAGATAGTGAAACATTAGCATGGCAGAGAAAATGCAGCCATATCTGCGTTTGACAAAATAACAGTACATTCATAATGCTGTTGGCTTCTTAATTTCAAAAGGCAGATTTTAATATTACTGACTTCAGAGAAAGATAAGAAGGGCAGTGCATAAGACATTATCAGTCCAGTGTGAAAATAATGCATTCAAAATTAAAGACAGCAGTTTAATTAAGTGCATGAAAGGCTGGCTTTTATGATCATATTTCAAATACTTGAATGTCTTTTCATCCATTCTGCCGTATGACTTTACTTAATAATATATCAAGAACAAAAAATGTATTGGAGTCTTTCTGCAAATTCAATTAGTCCAATAAAAAGTGAAAAATAATTTCTTTTTCATTAAGAAGAACTCAACCCTAACCCTTCTGATGACGAAGTGCAATATGAGGAGGGGGAAAGCTAAAGACCTATGAAAAGTCTGCCATTGTTATGCATTTATGTGTGCATGAAACAGATGAGGTATCACCATTAGTAACATTTGTTACTGAAAGGACTAATTGCATTCTGCTACAGTGAGTAGTTTATCAGATCCAGCCCACAGGGTATTTACTTCTCCCTTAGGATGCACTCACAGTGCAGCAATAATTCCATAGTTTATTGGGCTGCTATAGGCAGGGTAATTATGCTAAAGTGTACCTCTTTCAGCGCCGAACTTAAAACTACCATGACACACTGCACTAGTGCTTTACAGGTTAAGTGCAACCTCTTGAATCCTTTCTACCTGCTAATGGTTTATAGCTAAAAGGAAGCGCAGAGATCATAGATCTTGTGTACTAAAGCAGAAAAACACAAACAACCCAGAAGCGCAGCATTTTAAGTGAGAAATTAAGGACGGGATACAATGAAGGAAGTAACATGCATTTAGAAAACCTTGAGATCAGTTAAAATGGGTTGGTAAAGGAATCTGTAATAAGACTGAAAGCAGTAGGTTACTGGCTCAACCATGGCACACATCTGTAGTGACTGAAAGTTATTACCGCTTGTCAGCTCCTCTCTGACCCCTGTGAAATGAGGTGCTAGTCCGAGTCCGGCTCCCAGTGGGCAGACGTCTCCGTTACAAACACTTCCAGCGCCACGGCTGGTTTGTCAGTCACAGCCTTGGCACACAGGCTTCTAGCAGTACCATGGAGCATAAACAACACCCTCACCTCTGAAGCTGGTTCGTTCGGGTCAGGGCTGAGACAGGCTGGCAAATAAATTAAGAAAGCTTGAAGGCTCCACTGCTAGCTCTGGGTAAATAAAAGATCTCATTTTCCAGAGCTGCATGTTGACAGGTTTCACTTCTGCTGACATAACAAAATATGTCCCCAAGGGTTGCTGGGGAGTGATCTGGTCCTGTTCTGTTTATGGGCACCCACCATACAAATTGATCCCTCTCTGCTGTCATTTTTCCTCCTACTTGGCTTGTTCTTGATTCTTTTAATACCATGCTGTCTATCTAGGGGATGTTTCCTACTATGTTCTTCTCAGTATGTGTTTATGAACAGATTCTTTTCCAGATATCTATTCACGTTCGAATCTCATTTTAACTCCAAAATATTCCTCTCACAGAGGTTTCCTTAGAATAGTTATCCATACTGTAGGGAATCAGACAGGCTGCATTCTGAAAATAGAGCAACGAATTTACAATATGACTCATCAGTTTTTTAAAGCAATAATTTTCATATAACAGAGGTAAGAACTATACAAATTATTTCCCTTTGCAAGCATGCAGGTACAAATAAGAGCAAGTGTTTATGGAAGCATGATTTACTAAATATATGTTTGTTTTTTCATATAGGTAACCCTCCCGCTACAGGTACAGGAACTTTACACATTACCTTGGAGGATGTCAATGACAATGTCCCATCCCTTTATCCGACACTGGCAAAAGTTTGTGACGATGCAAAAGATCTCAGGGTAGTGGTACTAGGAGCATCAGACAAAGACCTTCATCCCAACACAGATCCATTCAAATTTGAACTGAGTAAGCAATCTGGCCCAGAAAAACTGTGGAGAATCACCAAGCTTAATAGTAAGTCTATTACTTTTTTTCTTATGCATTTAGTCCTCCCACCTTCAGATCCCAGTGTACTCGCCCTGAGGCTGCTCATGATGTGAATTCAGGAGCAGTTGTGCATGGGAGGCCTGCAGGATGGACCCATTGCTGCTGCTTTACACTTGTGCTGTTTGTGCTCGGACCAGCTGCCTGGTGGGACATACTAATTGTCTGCATTTTCTCTGAAATCTGAACTTTTTTTCCTCTTCTTATGTTGACCAAACTTTTCTCTTTCAGTTTTATATTTAAGGAAAGGCTACTAATGACTTACAGTTTTGAAAAGATTAGCATGTTTCATGGCAAGGGGTTTGCGTGAGGTGCACAAGGCTTTGCTAGAGGACAGCATGAAACTTTTGCATGGGCTTTAGCAAGGTACTTGAATAACTCCCTGATTTTAAGTATTTGAACTCTTCACAAATGCACTGGGACCACACACTATTGGTAAAAGGATCAAAGCAATTGAAGAAGGTTTATATGGCAAATTGTGGGCAAAGTACTACATTTCTTTTTTAATGTAGATTATTTGTATTTGTTTTCTAGCATGTATTATTTATCTCTATTATTGTTGAATCTTTTAGCAATTCATTTCACATTCTTCTTAGAAAAAACTAAAGATGGATGAGTTACCTGTATCTGCCTGCAGGACAAAGTGGAGGAGTCATTTTCTTTGCTGTTCCCAAACATCAAACCACTGCTCTGTTAACCCCCCTAAAAGAGTTGGTACACTCACCTGGGTATCAATAGCTGCTGTGACCCACTGCTGCTCAGGTGGAGCAGGTCTGTGGATTTGAAGGGGCATTACTTCCCTTCACTGCCTTCTCAGGCAAACCAGGGAAGCAGTTAAGTAGCTTTGCCTATACTTCCTTGTGAGAAGGGTTTTTTCCTTTGGCAAATAGATAAACTCTTCCCTCTTGCATTGCTTTGGGGATGACGTGCCTTAGCATTTCATTAGCATATTAGTTTCCACAGGCAAATTCTGCCAATAATTTGCAGACCACATAATATTATTTAAACAAAAGGGGCTCTTAAAAGTCTTTGGTGGGGTTTGGAATAAGTTCGCAGTTAGCTCTCAGACCATGACAGAATTTCTGGATTGCCTTTTCTTACCTCCAGTTCAACTCTTTAACCTTTTCGTTAGAGTGTTCTCATGTTCTTCTTAATTTCCATGAGTGGCATGTCTGATACTGTTTGGAGATTCCTCTTCCCTTCCAGACAATCACTATTTTGGCTAATTCTCACCTTTGCAGATACTCATGCCCAAGTCATCCTGCTTCAAAACCTGAAGAAGGCCAATTATAACATCCCAATCTCAGTGACAGATTCTGGAAAACCGCCTCTGACTAACAACACAGAACTGAAATTACAAGTGTGTTCCTGCAAGAAATCCAAAATGGACTGCAGTGCAACTGATGCCCTTCATATCAGCATGACCCTTATCCTCCTTTCACTCTTCAGTTTATTTTGTAAGTCCTTTCCCTGAACCGTAAGTAGTGATGTATTTAGCTTCTCATGTGTACGCTGCATAAGAAAACCTACCGTGGGAGAAGTTAAATTCATATGTTGATATCCTAACGCAGTAAGATTGGGGGTTTTTTTCTGAGGAAGTAGCTGTAAGAAAGAGCGAGGGGAGGGTTTTTTCATAGTCAAAAAATAGCAATGAATGCCTGGTTGTCAAATTAGGACATAGAAGCAATAATTTTAAGAAGAATCAAAGAAAATTAGACCTAGTGTATGATAAACTAAGAAGTACCAGCTGTAGTAGCAGGTTTCTGAGACGCTTTCTTTCATCTCTCCCCACTTGAATTCAATTCAAAAACAGAAACAGGAGATTAAAGGTGTTCTTGTAACAATAGCTGTTCTGGGTCACCATGAAAATGAGTACTGTCTGCTTCAATCTATTCCTCTGTATAAAGTGCGCAAGCAACTGGAACATGAGGAATTTATTCAAGATTCTGAGCTCAGAGACACACAGAATTGATAATCAAATTGTAAGTCTGTGTTGGAGGGCAAATAGAACTGGTACGTGAAAGAAGCTGCTACTGTTTCTGAGAAAGGTTTCTAAAAGAGACTTAAAAAATTCCCGATTTGAATTCGAAGGAGAAAAAAAAAAAATCCCAGAATGACTCAGGAGTAGGAATTCAAAGCCATGGTATCCAACATCTAACCTAGATGTGTCCCTGGCTTGTCCTGTGACAGCTCCAGCAAATTTTTTGATGCAGTATTATTTTGAGTTCCTTATCTGTTAAAAAGGCATAGCTGTATCCTATAGCTATGGTAGTAAATCTGTTATTCAAGGATTAGTACCGTCACCTTATGCTAGTAAAATACATTTATGCTAGTAAAATACACAAAAATGTATGGTGTATTAATACACCATACATTGTATGGTGAATTAATACCTGAGCCATGGTGAAAGGCCTTATATTCTTGATGAGATAGAATCTACCATGAGGCAGAGATAGAGGTCAAGGCAGAGATGGTTTACACATCTGAGGCTAGGTGTATGCTTGATTACACATCTTGTCAGTTTTTTTCTTATAGTATATTACTTTTATCCCAAAAGGTTAGCATGAAGGTCATTGTGAGAGAATTAGAACTAGCTAATGTTTGCGATGCTCTTTGAAGATGAAAAGGACTATATAAATGCTAAGTGCAAACTCACGTTCTTTGTTCCAATCAGTGCTATCTGAAGTATCTCCATGGGCTTTGGTTCAGTTATTCTGGGTTTCGTCTGCTGGAACCAAACGCAGACTTCAGCTGTTACAAGTAATATGTTAAAATATTTGACAGTACATGACAGTATCGCATCAGCGATATAAATATGCAGCCCATTGATTCAAATGTATTCTTGTTACCACTTCATAAACATTGCTGGTGCTATACTAGGTGTGACTTTCACCACTGGAATTACTTCTTATCAGATGTGATATGGACTTGAACTTTATTTACATTAATGCATTTACTCAGAATACAATGAGGTAGAGAAAAGCTTTTTGCTTTTCAAAGTAATCATGTTGCTTTTTTCTAGCCCCCAGAGAAGTCTGATCATTTTCCTTACATTGAATTATAAAAAGCAGTTCTAGGTATTGGGAAGCTTTTCCTGATTACAGATCTTCTCCAGCTCAACTGTGGGCAGAATATAGGTCCCTGGCATCTGAATGGTGCGTCATGCTTGGAATGATAGAGGATTCCCTCTCCTACTGTAAAAGAATAAATAGGACTGAATAGGCTTTACACTGTGGAAGGATACAGACATGCCTAGAGCCTTTCTGCAACCTTACATTTGTGCAGAGTACTGTAACAAGTATGGAGAGAGTTGTAATTTTAAACAAAGAGTGAATTAAGATTACGCACATGATCTGCCAGCAGCATGATGTCCCAGTCTGTTGTCTGAGCAATAAAACCAAAAAAAAGGGAAGTTGTGGGTGAGTTGAAAGGAAGGGGAAGGAAGGAGAGATCTCCCCGGCGGGACAGAGGCTGTTTTATATGCAGTGATTGTGAGAGACCGCATGAATTCCACAAACATAGACTTCAGCATAGAGAGACCTACTCCTCAATACCAGACTACATTTTTTGGATAAAATTTGCTACAGTTCAGTTGTGTGGTTTGGGTTCAGCCAGTCACACGGGGTGAGGCTGGTGTTCTGTGTCTGGTACAGTTACCTGATCATGCTTAGGCAAAGCCAGCAAGCATAACAACTTTCATAATCATTTTCCTCAGGTGTAAATGACTACATGGAGACATAAAAGAATGAGGCCAGGAGCCAGTTAGAATAATGTGGTTCTGTATTTGAACTTCTCTAAAATGTGCTGGTATCATTGCATTCTCAATTCATTTTCACACACAGGGTTTTTTATAACTGCAGTTAGTTCCATTGCAATGTTTTGTATAGTCCAAATATTTATCAGAGTAATCAAAGATTACGATGCCATAAAAACAAAGAGAACTTTAGTGCTTATTGAACAGATGAAATATCCCATTTCTAGTGGCGTGTTATGGGTTTAATTTTTGCAAAAGCCCTTACGTGGCTCACTTTGCTCCCAATGTTTATGTTTTATGAGGTTCTTGTTCCTAGGAGGTAAATCCTTCAGTCAAATGAACTTTGTTATTCATGCCAAAGTATTTCTTTTTGTATTTGACATCTGGCATGAGGATAGATAGCCCTATGAAAGAGCTGTTCCTGGTAAAAATGTCCTGCATGAATTGCCTCCCCATACAAAACATCTTGGTATTATCATTTAAATGGTGCAATTATTATCTACACTTAGAATGTGTGCCTCCTTTGTAAATCATGGAGGAAGTCATATGTGGTAGATTTCTGAGGTATCTGAGCATAGAACTGAAGAGCCTGATTAAAACTGTAATGCATGCAAAAAGCAGCAGTTTCGCCTATTCTGTAGCTGCCCTACTGTGTTCAGTATGTTGAGGGATAGTGGGATACAGACTGCAGAGCTGCCCAGAAGTCCTCAGAAAGGTAGATATACTTCGAACAAGAAAAATTTAGGAGTTCTTGTCAGCCAGAAATAGAAAATATAAGATGCTAAAGTAAAGTATATGGGCAGATTGCTGGCTTTCCACAACAAAACAGTAAGGTGTTTGGTGGAATTAAAAGATGGTGAATACAGAGTTGATTGGGAAAAGGAGAATCTTTGTATATTTTCTACTTAATTGAACTTATTACCACTGGGGTCACTGAAGTCAAGCTGGAAAGATGTATAGTGGACAAGTAGAGGACTTTCCAAAGTTATAATAGTTAATGCTAACAAATATTGGAAAGAATATTAAGTCTTATCTGTCATTGATGCAGACACCATGTTTAAGATGAGACCTAGTGTAGTGGCATCTTGTCCTCTGCCAGCTTTTCATAGCCACTACTGGAGACAAGATAGGACCGGAATGTTCAGATATAATTTAGAATTTAGTAATTCAGATTGAGGAAAAAGAACAGATCAAAAAACAGATCTGGGTCCCTAGTTATGGAGAAGGACTACAGAAAACTGGAGGAAGAGGAAAAGTGGGAGAAAGAGGAAGTGTGTTATGCAGCGTGTCTGGTGCTGGTGCAGTTGTCCATGTTGTCCCTTACTGCTGTATTGTCTCAGTCATCTCATGTTTTCAACTGACACAGGTGAAATAGCTCTGTTCAGAATGAATGTAACCAAAGAGATGTGCTCAACAGCACTAGCATTATAAACAAGTTCCCTCTGGAAGGCTCCTGAACATTTTTAGTAAGAGAGCATCTACAACATTCCATAAGGATGAGGGACAGCGAGAGAGGGAAGAAATATGCCCTTTATTGCAACCTACAAATTGGTAGCTGATGTTTCATTTAGGTATTGCTTGAACAAGACCTAAAAGGGAGAATAGCTGTCCTTGAAAATTTTGCTTAAGTATCATCAATTTCCCAACAAATGATTGAAAATATATGTTTAATAAACATTTAACAGCAGTCTCTTCTCAAGATCTCACGATCAGTATCTCAGGAGGTGGGTAAAGCTGTTCTTGTTGTGCACGGACAAAGACATGGCAGAGGAAGTTTCCATAAGGAACTTGGTCAGAACAAGACAAATCAAAGGCATACATCATCAACGTTTAGAAATTAAGTTCCTTACAGGTGACTTAGAAAACAAAATAAGCTAAAAAAGTAAAAGATTGAGATAAAAACAAGTTTGTGCATGTTGTCATACTGAAGTCAGCAACAAAAACTGCCCCAGGCCCTATGAGAGACTGAGAAAGAACTACTCTAGCTCGCAGAACTAGGCTTTATATCAATTACAAATTATTTATCTTATTATTATTTAAAGGAGTATTTGAATTCTGGACTTTTGATTTCACAATAATTATTTCACTTAATAGCATAATCATAGAATAGAAATTGCATTTCCTGTTTCCTTCTATATTCTACCAACATAAGAACAAGTTAGATTCAAATGTGTTGAATGAAGGGACTAAAAGAAGAACGAAAGACACAATAGTCACATCCTGAACAAGGAGAATTTAGAGCAATTCCACTAATTAAAGTAATAATATTGTACTTAAATTTCCTTGTTAGAAAAAGACTGGACTTTAAACACTTCATGTTGAAAAAAAAAAAATTGATATCTTACTTGACTGTCAAACATTGATAAGAAACTTTTTTTTGTTAACCTGTGCACCACAAAGTTGTAAATTGGCTTGAGCTTAAATAAGTAAATTATTCCATTATTATGAACAGAAAGTAAGGTGGGAGACATGGAGGGAAATACTGCTATGAAGAAATTAAATAAGCTGCAGGTCTCTGTTGAAATTAATTTGTTAAACAGAGGGTGAAAGGCCTCAGGTGTGTTGAAAAACAGAGGCTCACACAGATGTCTGTACTGCGATTGCAAGGAAGCCTTAGAGATACCCTTGAATTTAACTTCCTATTAATTTCCACTAACTTTT